>NW_017309575.1:46624-58607 GCF_000935625.1 Nanorana parkeri
TGGGGCACTTTTTAGCTGGCCATACATAGAGTGAATTTCAGATGGAACCGGCTACAATTATCTCCATGAGTGTCCCTGTCAGCAGCCCCCCCCCCATCCTTTGAGCTGAAACTGATATTAAACCTTCATTTATTTTATTTTTGTTATTATGAGGGCCAGACTTGATAGCACTGCCTTTTGTTTCCTCTTTAAACATTTTATTTTCCTCGTTCTCTAGTTGTCCCTAAAAAGCTTGCTCTCCAGGCTCCTGTTGGTTAAGAGTTGTCAACTGCATCAGAATGACTCATTTGACATCAGCCTAAAGGACTCGTGTAGATCAGTGGTTCTCGTCAAACATGGCCGTTTATATCCACTGCTACTCCAATGGAAAATGCAGCGTTTGACACAAAAAGGACGCATTCTACATGTTTTGCTTGCAGTTCAAACATCTCAATAGGACATGATGGTTCAGAAGAAACACGATGCAACACAAAGCAGGTCTAAACACTTCTCCATTGTTTGCAGCTTCAAACGCTTGTCAACAGGGGAAAAAAAACTGTGACATTAAACACACTGAACATAGGGAAACGGTACTAATGGAGCAGCAAAGTGTAACAAAATGTATTATTATATCTCATTGCGGCATTAAACGAAATTGTGTAAAGCTCCCAAGACACCCACTGTGCTACATTAGTTCAGTGCAACGGATTACACGTCACAGTTACAGGCTAACTACTTGGGGTGATTGGTTAATAGAACTCCAAGCCCATGACCAGTAGTTTAAAGGGTTGTATCATGATGTCAACACCTTACTTCCCTCCTGCAAACTACTAGTAGGTTCGGGTCAGTGACGGCTTGGGCATGCTGTAGACTCCTCACAGCCTATATTTTGTCAACCGTCAACCCCTTAGACGGCTTAAGCACTGTTTTTTCTGAGTTCCCCAGGGCCTCAGGTTATTCTTGCATGTCTTCCCTCTTTATCGAGCATCCATGTTATAACCGTAAACTTTGTCAACTTTGTGCCAGTTGACAAAATATAGGCTGTGAGGAGTCTACAGCATGCCCAAGCCGTCACTGACCCGAACCTACTAGTAGTTTGCAGGAGGGAAGTAAGGTGTTGACATCATGATACAACCCTTTAAACTACTGGTCATGGGCTTGGAGTTCTATTAACCAATCACCCCAAGTAGTTAGCCTGTAACTGTGACGTGTAATCCGTTGCACTGAACTAAGTACTGTAAATGTATACAATTGACTAAAGTAGTAACTCAGGGATATTTCAATGCTAAGATAACTAACGATATCCCAAACCAGTGATACTAAAGAGTAAAACTGGTCGTTCCGTAGAAGTATAGTTACACAGTACATAGAGAACGAACTGTGATGAAATGTAGATGTTGAGAGTCGTACTACATCATAACCAACAATGCTTCCAACCAAGTGGTAAATCGGGTATTCCGTACCTCTGTGGCTATATAGATGCACAAGGTATGAAATTAGATCACACAGTTACTGAGGTTCATAACTACGTGACAACCAATAATACTTTAACCATGATGGGATCGGTTAGTCTGTAGATGGTGAGTTACACAAACCAACTAAGAAACAAACCCATTACCGATACCTGGCTACATCATATTCGATGATGCATCACAAAAAAATGGTAATCCCGTCCTGTACAAGTACTCTCACAGAAGCAGTAAATTGGTTATGTCAGGGACAGTATATTAATACCTACACATGAGGTATGTACAATACTGAGATCCGAAACGGCCTCCTGAACCAAAGATGCCTTCAATAAAGCAGTTGTTTGGGTAATTCAGAGACAGTATAGTAATACCAGCTCACAAGGTATACACCAGGACAGAGATTCACTGCTACTTCATGAACCATGATGGTTGCACTAAATTCATGATTTGGTTATTCAGAGACAGTAAAGCAATACCAATACATAAGGTATGTGCAAACACTGAGATTCATAACCATCTCATGAACCAATAATGTTTACATAAAAAGCAGTGAATTGGTCATCTTAGGGGCAGCAGCGTAATACCAATACATTAGGTATGCCCAACACTGAGATTAATAACTACCTCATGAGCGAAAAGAGCTACCACTTAAAAAAAAAAATCGGTTTGTCTCAGAGACAGTATAGGAATACCAACACCTAAAGGTATGCAATATTGCAAGTCTCCACCATCTCCTGAACCAATATCCTTTTACTAAAGCAGTAATTGGTTCATTTTAGACACAGTATGGTAATACCAACATAAGGTATACACATACCGAGGGACCCCACCATCTCCTGAACCATTATTCTTTCACTAAAGTAAAAAAATTGGTTCTCAGCGACAGTATAGTAATACAAATAAGCAAGGTATGCGCAATCACTGAGATTCACAACTACCCCATGTACCTGTGACGCTCTCACTAACAGTAGTAAATGGGTCATCATAGAGACAGCATAGGAACACCGATACATAAAGGAATGCCCAACTGCGATTCATTAACTATTTAATGAACCAATGGTGCTTTCACTAAAGCAATAAAGTGTTTATTCCAGTGATACCAACACATAAGGCATGCACATACCGAGTGTCTCTCTCTAGCTCCTGAACCATATTCTTTTACCAAAACAGAAATTGGTTTACTTCAGAGACAGTATGGTAATACCAACATAATGTATGCACATACAAAGGGTCCCGATTGTCTCCTGAACCATATTCTTTTACTAAAGTCGCAATTGGTACATTTAAGAGACAGTAGGTAATTCTAACATAAGGAATGCACATTCCGAAGGTCCTAACCATCTCCTGAACCAAAATTATTTTACTAAAGCAAATAAATTGGTTATCTCAGCGGCAGTATAGTAAAACCAATAAACAAGGTATGCACAACCACTGAGATTCATAACTACCCCATGTACCTGTAATGCTTTCACTAAAAGCAGTAAATGGGTAATCATAGAGACAGCCTAGTAGCACCAATACATAAGGTATGCCTGATTGAGGTTCATTAACCACTTCATGAACGAATGGAGCTTTTACTAAAACAATAAAGTGTTTATTCCAGTGACAGTATAGTGATACCAACACATGAGGTATGCGCAACACTAAGTTCCATAACTGCCTCATGAACCAAAGATGTTTTTATTAAAGCAATAAATTGGTTATTTTGAAAACAGTACAATAATACCCATACATAAGGTATGCACACTACTGACGCTCATGACCATATTAAACCCAGTCAAGTCTCTCCTTAAAGAGGTAAATGGGATAGTTTGCAGACAGCATAGTCATGCAAGGGCTTACAGGTGCTTGTCTACCAATATATGCATCAAACTGTGCAAGAGATGTAGACCAGAGAAAGCCTGTTATTGCTGTGTTAGCATATTGCAAGGGACGCTGCATGCCCTTTCACCTAGCCAGTAAATGCTTATACATATACAGCTTCTATCCAGGTAAGATAAAGCTGTAGTAATTCAGCTAAAGAGGCCCTCATCATGGACTTCGAAGGTGCTGTACACTCTGAGATGTACAAGAAAACCAAAAGGTTGCAACCAGAGTAATCAGTAAAAAGGCCACACACCTAGGCCGATACAATTAATGGATCGGCTCAGCCTGTGAGCAGTTGTAGACTGGAAGAAAATAATCCTCACCATGAAAAATATAGATGCTGGCTCTTATACAGAGAGTCAGACTTAACCATATAGGAGAGAGTTAAGTATAATACAAGCTTTAGAGGCTGTTCATATCTGCCAAGGAAGTAAAGCCTTGAAGATAAGGTAACCTCATCCAGCATCTACCCTTCTGTGGGATTTGCGTCGTTAGGCTTCTATGCTCTAAGGGCCTGTTCACATGAGATCAGGTCCTGATCAGCAGACGTGGAGCTGCTGATGCAGTGCGTTTTTGGTCCGGATGCTGACAGTTAATTTTTTGTCACCGTTGATGACATCATAATAAGTGGAGCAAGAATAAAAAATTTTCTTTTTTTCCCCCCTTAGCTGCATTGCGTTGCGTTCCGTTTTCGTTGTGTTTCCGGACCTGACAAAATGTGACATGCAGTATTTTTTCTGTCGTAAGCTGAACGGACTGCGCACGTGAGAACTGGAGCCCATAAAACACATAGGGATACATTGGGATGCATTTTGAGTGCAGCAACGCACAGAGCCGGTCAGCACACAAAACGGACGCCGTGTGAACAGGCCCTAACAGTCAAGTAAAAGGGAGTTCACTTAATTAGGGCTGAAGGAACATTCCCCAGCCCCCGCTCAGGTGAGAGCAATGATAGCCCTTCAGCTTGTGAGCTCACACCCAGCACAGCCAGGTGGTAAATCAGAGTTGCTAACAGCAACAAAAACTTTTTAGCCCTGAGGCAGAATACATCTGCAGCACTATCAAGTTTTGACCATCATGCTCAGTCTCTCCTTGTGAACCATCTGGAAACAACCAGAGTATGCACCTAAAATTGGTGTGAAATAAGCCTCTAGTGCTTATGGACACACCAATGTTTATTTGCAAAAGGAATCTGTAAAACATTTGTTACCGGCCTAGGTTTGCCTTGCTTACACAGATAGGCTGTTGCCTATGACCCAAAGGCCTGAGGCAAGTACAAAAAACCATCCTTGGCTGATAACTCTCCTTATGTATGTTCCAACACAAAAAGGAGATTGCCAAAAGCGTGACATTGGGGAAGATCCCCAATACTCCTGTGTAACACTAACCCCAGCAGTGTCGGAAGGAGTAATTAGGTTGCCTATTGTCGGGGGTTGCTGCTTGCAGATTGAAAAGGTGTTTGCACTGCAGCTCATGCCTCCAACTAGCCACAATAGAGGAAGCCTTGTGGAACACCTCATGTTCATGACTGCTTGTGGCTCCATCCCTCGCCCGCTGCACTCCCTCGCGTCTGTGGATGCTGGCGCCAGGGGTACTCACCACTCCATCGCATAGCTGTCCTCAAGGAGGCCCTGGATGCTACAGGATATGAATATCCACAACATGGCAGCACACATAGCAAACCGCCCCATTCAAGGAAAGGCAGAGGAGAACTCTGAGCCGAACCAAATGTGAGTAAGGGAAAGCTCTGCTAGAGCCGATATGCACCCGGGGATGGTTGCTTTTCCTCAAGGCGGATAAGAAACCTCAGGGATAGATGGGGAGGGAGGGTCCCATAATAGAATAACCTGCAGGTTAATCCTCAGACAAGCCCAGGCATGCAACCCCCCAGGTCCACTGTCCCTGATTCACGGGGGAGCACACACTGGGAGGCCCCTGCAACTAGCACGCAGGCCTATAGGGAAAATAACAAATGGTTACGATGCTCCTGTTAGGCCGGAGGAAACACAAAAAACTGAGGGGGTGGGCCTGTACCGCCCTTTATTTTAATTGTGGATGATGTGTTTCCTGTTTGGGTGGGTGCATTCTCTCTCTCAGATGCTGCCCTGGAAGATGACTTGGGAAAGTTTAATTCTACTTTAATGCCAAAGTTTGGGAAAAAGTATTTACACCCCACCGGGTGTGTAATTTATCACTAAAAAGCTGGGTGGTTCTACAATATGTGGAGGGTGGCTACAAAGTATAAAAATCTATACCTACCAACTGTCCCTCATTTGGTCTGATGTACAGATATCTATAGTTACATAGTATTTGAGGTTGAATAAAGACACAGGTCCATCAAGTTCAACCTTTATGTGTCTATATGTGATTGTACATGTGTGTGTATATGAATCCCTGAGTCGTCTAGTTTTTAAGAGTACCTGTACCCCTGTATGTTATGAGGAAGGTATCTAAATGCCTTTTGAATGATTCAATATTCTCAGCTGATACAACTGCTTATGGCAGCGAGTTCCAGATTTTAACCGCTCCAACTGAAAAAAATCCCCTGTGCCCCTTGTGGTTACATCTTTTCTCCACCAATATTAGGTGGTGGCCTCTAGTCCTTATTAAAGGAGAACTATGGGGTCAGTGTTTTTCCCCATAGTTCTCCTTAGGGTAACGGGAGGACACAAACTAGCATCCTCCCGTTACCCTAAGCTCAGTATACCGCGAGCTACAGCTCGCGGTATACTGAGACGCCGCACCTGGAGCGGATCACGACTTAGCTGACGGGATCCGCCCAGCTGCGTGAGTGACAGCTGGCTCTGCCTATCTAGAAGCAGAGCCAGCTGTACCCACCCCCTCCCGTTCCACCAGTCAGCACTGGCAGAGTGGAGAGGGGAATCCAGCCCCTCCCCCTGTCACGGCAGAGAGCCGTGACAGGATCGAGAGGCGAGCGAACCCGGTATGTGTTCGCTCACCTCCCGATCTACTGAGCCGACCTGTGACAGTCTCATTGTCACAGGTCGGCTAGAACTATGAGGTGAGTGAAAAGCACTCATCTCATAGTTCTCCTTTAAGAAGTTTACAATAAAGTTTATTGCACATGTTGCCATCACCACCAAACATTTTGTACATCAAAATCATGTTCCCTCTAAAGCTGCCCATACACCTTACAATTTATCTGCAGATTTTCTGTGGTCAGATGGAAAAAGTGCAACAGTTTGGCCCAGGTGGAGATTGCTCCATCCACACAGTTTAGCGTAGATGGAGGAATCTGTTGCACTGTTTCCATCTGACCACAGAAAATCTGCAGAGAATTGTAAGGTGTATGGCCAGCTTTAATCTCACTTACAGCGTGAACAAGTTTACATTTAGTAACCTTGTCTCATAGCTTTGGTCATCCATCCCCTTAATTAGTTTAGTTGCCCTTCTGTGGACTCTCTCCAGCTCAAGGACATCCTTTCTGTGGATTGGTGACCAAAACTGGACCGCATACTCTATCAGGCCTTCTTAAACTTTCTCCACTCGTGACCCCTTTTTGGCCGAGGAAATTTTTAGGGGACCCCAGCATTGGACGGGGTCTCTCCCCTCTTTCCCTCAACGTCGGTCGGTGTTCCCCCTCCTCCATGGACGGACAGTCAGTGTGTCATTACCACCTACTACTAAGCCCCCTCTCCCTCCTTATCTTTACCTCCAGCAGCTGTACTCCACTTCTGATGGGTTAAAGGAAGCTCCGTCAATGTAAAAAAAAAAAAACCTTCCTGCATAGGTTCTAGATCTTATCTCCTAATAATTTGTTTGCTAATTTAAAAAAGCCATAATAAAGAAAGAAATGATGAAATAAAGACAATTGTCGGTTCACCAATCAATTTTGCATATGTTGTAGGTTGTGGCCGGGGTGTGTCCATTGTCTAAATCCATTGTGCTGGAAGGTGTCCCTCTTTCTCATCTCAGAAAGTAGGGTGGTATGAAATCTTACTTTGCAGCATGCTGGCTCGTATAACGCTCGGCTTCCGGGCACTGCAAGGAGTGAGGCATGCAAGTCAATCAGTGAAGTGCTCTTTTCCCATCCCCCTCACTGCTTCCCATTCACAAAATGTCATGTATTTTTCTCAGTGAATACAAGGCGTTGTGATTGGAAGAGGAGAAATGAAATCACACCCAGACCCCAGCTCTCCTAGAAAAGAGGGGCGGGGATGCAACTGGAGCACATGTGTGCTATGATGTTTGTTGACATTAAAGTGACACTAAACTCCGGAGTTAAATGTCACTTTAATATGAAATGAATTGCAACATTTGTGTTGGCGAGTTTCCATTGATTTCAAACGCGTCAGTGAGAATTAAGTGTAGGTGAGAATCCAACCTGGGGGCCCTTTAGCACTAATGCGATGTGGCGGTGTGCACGGGAACACGTGTTACATGTTATTTGAAGGCATCAATGGGTTCCCAATAGATTATAAAAGAAACACCCATGATCCGGTTTTTAAAATTCAGTGCACCACAAGGCATAGGAAACGTGTTGTGATGTGCTGCAGTGTACTGGGCTCTTCTGTACAAGGCGTGGGGGTGCCACTCACAATAAATGGGGCAATTGAAGGCACAAAGCGTGTGCATTGTGGTAATGGGTGTCAATGTGTTTTAGCACACCTTGAGCCAACACACAAGTGTGAATGGGCCCTGGACATTAATAAAATAAACTCTGCAGGCTTCCTGTACCATAGCTACGTCACACGTTTCCTTCACTTCCACCACTGTGACAACTCTCACTTATTTACATGATATAAATAGGTATCTGAAGGTTCATGGTGACTTGCTGCCAGCACTCCACCCCAAATTCTAAAATACAAACAAAGCACCTGCCATGCATACAGGCACAAGGCCTTTCTAATGGAAAAAAATCTAGAGTATTTCCCTGTGAAGGTAATGCTAAAAAAATATTAAAATGTACCTCCACCCACCCTCATAGGCATGAAGGGGCCCCAAAGAAACTTTAAAAGTTACCTCGCCCTTTAGATCAGGGGTAAGCAACCGCTGCTGTTGTAAAACTACAAGTCCCATGATGCATTGCAAGACCCTGCCAGCCGCATATGCATGACTCCCAGAGACAGTTGCATGTTGGGATTTGTAGTTTCACAGCTGGCGTGCTGTTTCCCTACTCCCGGAGTTGGAACCGTTATGTTCCAGTGGGACCAGTAGCATCACCCGTCTTAAGAAAATCTAGTCTAGGATTGAGGACACAGAATGCTGCAGAAAAGCGGGCACCAGCCGTCTATGTCACACGGAAAAACGGGCCATGAAAACATCAGGATTTCCTTCAGCGAGTTGACAGGTTCATGCTACCGTCACCCCCCTCCTCGGTATTCCCCGGGTCACGTTTCCAGCTGTGCATGCAGTTGGCAGTCGCTTAATTTTTGCTACATGCCAGCGAAGCAGCACACGTCACACAAACCTTATTGAACGAGATATCACCGGCGGCGCGCCGCTACTATCACACTCTGATTAATATACAGCTGACGTCACGTCAAAAGCGCTGTCACTGGTGGGCGGGAATCCCGGACCAATCATAACACTCCACACCAGGCAAAACCAATCAGAAAGAGATACTTATGTCAGTAGTGGCAGGGTTTTTTTTTTTTTTTGGCTTATCACGAAAAGCGGATCACGTGATATGGCATTTCCCCTCCTCCGCTCACCGGTGTTGGTGTCTGATAGAGGAATCAGAGGGAGGCAGAGGCTGCAGAACACCGACTACAACCGACTGCAACAGCAACGCCGGGGCAGCAGAGGGTGGCGACAACGGAGAGTACCCTTACTTGGAGAGGAAGACCTGCCGGCTCCTCCTGCCTATTCGGTAAGCTATGAATCCATTGCGGTCCACTGCACCTAGTTCCCTGGGGATATGCCTCAGAGTACCCCGAGGCCTCCTGCATGTATGACCTGGGTATTCCAGGAGGCTGTGGCCGGCAAATGCGCCTTTCTTGCCTCGGTGCAAATGCGCCTTTCTTGCCTCGGTACAAGTGCAGGTTGGGTGCCCTGGAAAAAAGGTATTAATATAATAAACATCAGATTGTTGGGCCAGAGCTTTAGCTAGCCTATTTTGCGCCCTATTGGCTATTTTTAAAATAGCCAATAGGAATCTATCTATGCTTTCCTATGGGTTTTTTTTTATTCTCACGGTGTACATAACGCGGTTATATCTGCTCAGGTAAGCCT
The DNA here is from genome assembly GCF_000935625.1 of Nanorana parkeri. Taxonomy (NCBI): domain Eukaryota; kingdom Metazoa; phylum Chordata; class Amphibia; order Anura; family Dicroglossidae; genus Nanorana; species Nanorana parkeri. The sequence continues at coordinate 56,134 of NW_017309575.1, forward strand.
GCACCCCCCCATGGTGCTGCATTCATGTATTGCTGTGGTAGTGGGATTTGTAGTCCTCTATAGCTGATGGTACATTGTGCTGTATATGTACCATCAGCTATAGAGGACTACAAATCCCACCCATACATTATACACTGTATGTATAATGTATGGCTGGGATTTGTTGTATTCCTATATAGCTGGTGGTATTCTGTATTGCGCCGTATAATCATTATACAGCGCAATGCAGAACACCACCAGCTATATAGGACTACAAATCCCAGCAATACATTATACAGCAATGCAGAATACCACCAACTATAGAAGACTACAAATCCCAGCAATACATTATACAGCAATGCAGAATACCACCAACTATAGAAGACTACAAATCCCAGCAATACATTATACAGCAATGGAGAATACCACCAGCTATATAGGACTACAAATCCCAGCACCGCCAGATGTCGCTGCAGCAGTCGCGTCATCCCTAAATTTTACCACAACTTGGCAAATGTTACCAAGCGGTCCCGGCCCCAGAAAGGTTGAGAACCACTGCTCTAGGGTGAGCTCATGTGCCGTGGTCACGGGTCCCCCAGAGGAGCGGGGGACCCCGAAAACCACGGCGGGGTGGGCCCCCGGACACGGTCGTTGCTGCTCCTTTCATACAAGTGATCTGATCAGATCACTTGTACTAAACAAGCGGCGGCTCCCCACTGTACATTTAGCTCCGCTTGTCCAGAGCAGAGCTAAATGTAGAAAACTACTCGCTCGGCGCCCGAAACTGCATGTCCCAGGCGTTGGGCGATAGGAATTCCACACCCCTGCTCCTGGGACTACAGCTCCCAGAAGGCTGATGCTCCACAGCTCCTTCCCACAGTGGTTGATATGGAGCATAGTATTAATGGAGAACTATGGGGTCAGGGTTTTTCCCCATAGTTCTCCTGAGGGTTTGCGGGAGAATGCAAACTAGCGTTCTCCCGTGACCCAAAGCTCTGTATATAGGGAGCTACAGCTCGCGGTATACAGATGCTGCAGCCGAAATGGATCCCGACAATTCTGTCTGGATCCACCCAGCTGCGTGATTAACAGCTTGCTCTGCCTATCCAGAGGCAGAGCCAGCTGTGCCCGCCCCCTCCCCCATCCGTTCCGCCAGTCAGCGCTGGAGGATCAGATGGGGGGACATCCCTGCAGGGAGCCGTGAGTGACAGTCACGGCTCTCTGCAGGGATAGATCGAGAAGTGAGCGAGCGCCGGTATGTGTTCGCTCACTTCCCGATCTATTGAGTCGACGTGTGACAGTCTCATTGTCACAGGTCGGCTCAGATTATGAGGCTGAGTGAAAATCACTGACCTCATAATTCTGCTTTAAGCATGTGACACACTACATGCGAAGCCGTGCAAAGCAAAGCTGTCAGGCATGGAGCTTCGCATGTAGTGTGTGAGCTGAGCGCGGCCAGATGAAGGACTGCATTGTCAGCCAATTGGCTCGCGCGTAATAACCGAATGGCCTTTGCATCTTGATGTGTGGGTTTATACGCACAAGCCGATTGGCTGAAGATTACATTTTTAATCTCGGCACGCTCAGCTATGCGCGCTCTTGCAAGCTGACGTGCCGGAGACAAAATGACATGACGCACTGCACGTGAAGGCAGCTCTGCTTCGCGTGCAGTGGGTCCCAGCCTGAGGGCCCAGTCACACCATAAAGAGTGCGTTCGGACTCTGGAACGCACTAGAACGAAACCCGGCCAGCTCACTGTTTTTTTGGAGCGGGAGGGGGTGTAGCTGCGCATTGAAGTCAATGGCACCGCAGCCATGCGCCCCACCCACAGTGCGATCGCCGTCACCCGAATGCGTGACACATCAGTGGCTGTGTTCCGGTCCAGTGGGATCTGCAAAAGAGTAGTGCATGCAGCATTTTGGCAGATGGCACTGGACCAGAACGCAGGCACTAATGTGTCACGCATTCGGGTGACAGCGATCGTACTGTGGATGGGGGGCATGGCTGCAATGCCCCTCCCCCCCAAAACAAAGTGAGCCGGCCGGGTTGTGTTCAAGTGCGTTCCAGAGGCTGAACGCACTCCTTATGGTGTGACTGGAAGTATGTCCCCATTGAGCATCCCCCCCACATAATTTTGACTATAATTTAAATGATAGAGATAAAACTAATTAGATACTAATGTGGAGGCAGGGTGTCACATATATTACTATCAGTATATCGCTCCCCTTCTTCTCCATCACTTCTACAGTACAGAAGTGATGGAGAAGGTGTGTGATATACTGACTGTCATCGTCACAGCATAGTACCTAAAGGCTGCCGCTCTCCCTCTCTGTATGAAAAAACGTTTAACAAGTGAAATCCTATGAATCCCTATGGGCATGGTTCCCACGTGGGCGTATTCCAGCCCTTTTTTGTTGCGCTGAAAAACACACTACGCGCGGAAAAGTACTTGAGCTTATTTCTCTAGTCACCTTCCAGGACAGCATTAGAGAGAT
>NW_017309576.1:0-467 GCF_000935625.1 Nanorana parkeri
CGGTGTCTCTCCATTGGCACATTTCTCTGTCTGGGTTCTGCTGCCCCCTGCTGCTGGAGATGTGTCGGCGCGGGCAGTGCAGTGCAGTGATTGTCATTATTATAATACAGGAATATAAAGGGAGACAGCACAATACATGAGGGATAGGAGGGCCCTGATCCTGAGAGCTCACAATCTAAAGGGGGAGGGGCAAGTGATACTGTGAAGGTTGAACCGATGGGGGAAGGGTAATCTCAGGAAATGGAAGAACCCTAATAAACTAAACACAACGCCACCTAAACAACGAGTGCAACCTTCAAGTACAATGAGGAGGACACATCCCGATCTGTTCCCCGATCTTCTGATCAAACGTATCGATCATCTATAAGCCCAGGGCTCAAAACTTCCACTCGCGGACCACCTGCAGCGAGCGAGCCGGTACTATGTGACCCGCAGCCAGCTGACATGTCAGGCAAACGATCGCAGAC
>NW_017309576.1:1597-2694 GCF_000935625.1 Nanorana parkeri
TTGTGTGTGTGTGTGGGGAATTTTATTATTATATTTGTGTTGCAGGTTGACGTTGAGAAGTGTATTAATGTGTTTTAGGGTATATTTCAGGGATTAGGGATTCCTGCGTCTGGAACTTGCGTTTTCCTGCGGCAGGAATCCCTAATCTGCAGTTTACAAGCGGCAACTATCATAAGATAATGTAAGAGGGTGTGTTTAGGGGCGGAGTTAAGGTGGGGCAGGGTAAGGGTTTGGTGGGGCAACTAGTGGCGAGTAACTCAGGACTTGAAATGTTGAGCCCTGTGATAACTTCTATATGGAATAATCCCGTCCTGGGTGTGAGGCGAAAATACAGTCACAGCGGTTCTGCGGAGGGTATGTCCATCTTGGGGCTTCAAACTTCGATAATTGTGAGTCCGACATAAAAGACGCCTCATGCCATAGCTCTGGGAAAGTAGGCGGGGCGAAACGCGTCAATGGCAATGAAGGAATAGCTGATACCACACCTGTATGTTGGGTAGCAAACTCCGGCGTTAGAAGCTGCACGGCGCTGACCTCGATCCCTCAGAAAGGAACTCACTAACAAGCCGCTCAATACCTCATGAAGGAAACTTCCTTGGCCACCGGGACTGTAAAGTGGAAATGTTTTCCTCACCACCCGGCCAATTATAGGCCATCCGGAGTGAAATCTCCCGGAGCAACCGAGAGCCTCAGAGAAATTGGCTTCCAAAAACTACACGTGAGTGTGACGACACGGTGATGAGTTTATGAGGTAAATGTGTATTGGTGTTGGGTTGTGTGTGAGTGCATTATGCTGTGTGACCTGGTTAGGGAAAGACTATCAGCACCATCCCCCGTTATCTCCCATTGTTCTCTGAGGGAGCTCAGAACAATGACATTCTGGCCAGGCTCCTGCTATGGCTGTCTGGAGCTCGTTAGCAGGTGGACACCTGTGGTGTTGAGCAGACCGATGGTCTGGGAGGGGGAGGGGGGATGTGATGGGATTATATTCTGATTTCATCACTTGCTGTATAAAAGTTTGTGCAGTTTCTCAATAAATCAGAGTTTGTTTCACCTACACTCAAGCCTTGGCTAGTGACTGGGGAAACTGGGAGCTA
>NW_017309576.1:3702-16312 GCF_000935625.1 Nanorana parkeri
ACCTACACTCAAGCCTTGGCTAGTGACTGGGGAAACTGGGAGCTAAGGATCAGCGGGTTCCAATATCTCCTCAGCAAGGAAGAAGACAGCGGCGGACATACTCATCCTGAGTACTTCCGTCTTTGTCGTTACTTGCCACATTCGTGAAGATCTTCCTGTGTGAACTTTATATCCATTCCCACGAGGAGGCAAAGTTCCCAGACGGGGTGAGCGGGACTGTGTTTAATCCCAGATAGACAACCCGGATGGGATCACACTTCCTATGTGGGACACACCACCTGCGGAGGAGACCCTAACCCTAACCCTAACCCTAACCCCTAAACCCTAACCCTAACCCTAACCCTAACCCTAAGGACAACACAAGGAGACCTTTGCTATACACTGTGCAAAATGATTTATTGTGACATTTAGAATCCAATACTCCTCACTGGCACCCATCAGCTATTAATCCTCGCTAACCCTAGCTAACCCTAACCCTAGCTAACCCTTGCTAACCCTAACCCTTGCTAACCCTCACAAACCCTAACCCTCGCTAACCCTAACCCTTGCTAACCCTTGCTAACCCTAACCCTCGCTAACCCTAACCCTTGCTAACCCTAACCCTAGCTAACCCTTGCTAACCCTAACCCTCGCTAACCCTTACCTTCGCTAACCCTTGGTAACCCTAACCCTAGCTAACCCTAGCTGACATAACCCTTGCTAACCCTAACCCTCGCTAACCCTAATGTTGCTAACCCTTGCTAACCCTAACCCTTGTTAACCCTAACCCTTGTTAACCCTAACCCTTGCTAACCCTAACCCTCACTAACCCTCACCCTAGCTAACCATAACCCTTGCTAACCCTAACCCTCGCTAACCCTTGCTAACCCTAACCCTCGCTAACCCTAACATTGCTAACCCTTGTTAACCCTAACCCTTGTTAACCCTAACCCTAGCTAACCCTAGCTAACCCTCGCTAACCATAACCCTTGCTAACCCTAACCTTTGCTAACCTTAACCCTAACCCTTGCTAACCTTAACCCTCGCTAACCCTTGCTAACCCTAACTAGACTTGTGCACCGTCCAAAAATTCGTTCCGTTTCGTTCTGTTTCGGAATATCCGTTATTTCGTATTTCGTAATTCGTGTCCGAAACTCAATTCGGATTCGTACGAAATACGGATTTTCGTTAGTTTCGGCACATTTTCGTAACTTTACGAACATTCGTTATGATGAAGTTAAAAAGCAGAAATACCTTTGTTAATATTGGAGTCGATGTGGCAGTTGTTTTTTTATCCGAAATACGAATTCCGTTAACGGATTCCGGATCCGAATTTCGTATTCCGGACTTAAAAAAACCATCAACTCCAATATAAATGTACTTTGCTTTTTACCTTCAATATAACGAATGTTCGTTACGGAATTTCGTATTTCCTGCCTGCGTATTGTAATGCGACTCTCAGCAGCGGATCCGTATCTCGGATTAAAAAAACAAATCTTGTCATGTTGTTCCTCATTTACAGGGGTAATATTAGTTCCTGTTTCAAAGGGAATATCGTATTTCGGATGCTTACGAATTTCAGGAAAATTCGTATGAATTTAGATTCGTAACGAAACGAATCGCACATGTCTAACCCTAACCCTCGCTAACCCTAGCTAACCCTAGCTAACCCTCGCTAACCCTAACCCTCGCTAACCCTAACCCTCGCTAACCCTAGCTAACCCTAACCCTCGCTAACCCTTGCTAACCCTAACCCTCACTAACCCTCACTAACCCTTGTTAACCCTAACCCTCGCTTACCCTAGCTAACCCTAACCCTCACTAACCCTAACCCTCGCTAACCATAGCTAACCCTAACCCTTGCTAACCCTAGCTAACCCTCACTAACCCTAACCCTTGCTAACCCTAACCTCAACCCTCACTAACCCTCACTAACCCTTGTTAACCCTAACCCTCGCTTACCCTAGCTAACCCTAACCCTTGCTAACCCTGACCCTTGCTAACCCTAACCCTAGGTAACCCTAACCCTTGCTAACCCTACCCCTCACTAACCCTAACCCTCGCTAACCCTAACCCTTGCTAACCCTAACCCACGCTAACCCTAACCCTCGCTAACCCTAACCCTTGTTAACCCTAAACCCTAACCCTCACTGGCATCCATCAGCTATTAACTCTCGCTAACCCTTGCTAACCCTAACCCTTGCTGAACCCTTGATAACCCTCACTAACCTAACCCTTGCTAACCCTAGCTAACCCTCCTAACCCTAACACTCGCTAACCCTCGCTAACCTTAGCGAACCCTAACCCTTGCTAACCCTAACACTAGCTAACCCTAACCCTCGCTAACCCTAACCCTTGCTAACCCTAACCTTCGCTAACCCTAAACCCTCGCTAACCCTAATCCTCGCTAACCCTAACCCTTATTAACCCTAAACCCTAACCCTCACTGGCATCCATAAGCTATTAACTCTCGCTAACCCTCGCTAACCCTAACCCTTGCAAACCCTAGCTAACCCTCGCTAACCCTAACCTTGCTAACCCTAACCCTCACTAACCCTAACGCTTGCTAACCCTCGCTAACCCTAACCCTTGCTAACCCTAACCCTCGCTAACCCTAACCCTTGTTAACCCTAACCCTTGCTAACCTTAACCCTCGCTAACCTTAACCCTCGCTAACCCTAACCCTTGCTAACCCTAACCCTCACTAACCCTAGCTAAATCTAACCCTCGCTAACCCTCGCTAACCCTAACCCTCACTAACCCTAACCCTCGCTAACCCTAACCTTTGCTATAAACTGAGCAAAATGATTTATTGTGACATTTAGAATCCTTTAATCCTCACTGTCACCCATCAGCTATTAACCCTCGCTAACCCTAGCCCTTGCTAACCCTTGCTAACCCTCGCTAACCCTAACCCTTGCTAACCCTAACACTCACTAACCCTAACCCTCGCTAACCCTAGCTAACCCTCGCTAACCCTAGCCAACCAATCCAATACTCCTCACTGGCACCCATCAGCTATTAACCCTCGCTAACCCTAGCTAACCCTAACCCTAACCCTTGCTAACCCTAACCCTTTCTAACCCTAACCCTAGTTAACCCTAGCTATCGCTAACCCTTGCTAACCATAACCCTTGCTAACCCTTACCTTCGCTAACTCTCGCTAACCCTAGCTAACCATAACCCTTGCTAACCCTAACCCTCGCTAACCCTAACGTTGCTAACCCTTGCTAACCCTAACCCTTGTTAACCCTAACCCTGGCTAACCCTCACTAAACCTAAACCTTCGCTAACCCTAACCCTTGTTAACCCTAACCCTTGCTAACCCTAACCCTAGCTATCCCTAACCCTCACTAACCCTATGTAACAACCAGACCCCACAGGTCTTATTTTAGGTGGAGGATCACAGCTGCAGAAGTATGAGGAGGGGGTGCAATCCTACACCACAGTGAATTTACAGTCTTATGGTAATGAGTTAGGCAACAATTACTTAGCATGAAAAATAGATGAGGTTTTATTGTAGGGAGTAGTCCTTTTAGATTAGTGGGGTGAAGGATGACAACAATCAATGGGAGCAATCAAGTTATCCCTATGCACAGTTCTATCAATATGCAAGCATTTGGAAATCAGTCTGTGGTATGCTTACTGCTATTTTAGTTGATGGGAATGATAAGGAGAATGTTGGTGCCCTCCGGTGGATCTGTAGAGTAACTGCAGTCCGGATTGTAATAGTCCTTCCTGAAGCTGGGGATGAAGGAGGTAGTGGAGACCGAATTGCAGGGCTGGAGGGAAGTCGAAGCAGGATGTGCTGGTGGTTTTGGAGGGGCTCTGTCCGGCCCAATAAGAGGAAGAGGTTCGGTGCTGGGATACAGGAACTTGCCTGGCGTCTTCACACTTGCTCGAACGTCAGGCAAGTGTAACGTTCAGCCTTAACTAGGGAGTGGGGGAGGAGTCCTGGAACGAGGAACAGGTGAGTGATCGAGTGCACCTGTTACACCCTAACCCTCGCTAACCCTAACCCTCGCTAACCCTAACTCTTGCTAAGCCTAACCCTCGCTAAACCCTAACCCTTGCTAACCCTAACCCTCGCTAACCATAACCCTTGCTAACCCTAACTCTCACTAACCCTAACCCTAGCTAACCCTAACACTCGCTAACCCTCGCTAACCCTCACTAACCCTAACCATCGCTAACCCTTACTAACCCTCGCTGACCCTAACCATCGCTAACCCTCGCTACCCCTAACCCTTGCTAACCCCAAACCTAGGTAACCCTAACCCTAGCTAACCATTGTTAACCCTAACCCTCGCTAATCCTACCTAACCCTTGCTAACCCTAACCCTAGCTAACCCTAACCCTCGCTAAACCTAACCCTCGCTAACCCTAACACTCACTAACCCTAGCTAACCCTAACCCTTGCGAACCCTAGCTAACCCTAATCCTTGCTAACTCTAACCCTCACTAACCCTAACCCTTGCGAACCCTAACCCTCGCAAACCCTAACCCTCGCTTACCCTTGCTAACCCTAACCCTAGCTAACCCTAACCCTTGCGAACCCTAACCCTCGCTAACCCTAACCCTTGCTAACCCTAACCCTTGCTAACCCTAGCTAACCCTAATCCTTGCTAACTCTAACCCTCACTAACCGTCTCTAACCCTAGCTAACCCTAACCCTTGCTAACCTTAACCCTTGCTAACCCTAACCCTCACTAACTCTAACCCTCACTAACCCTAACCCTTGTTAACCCTAACCCTCGCTTACCCTAGCTAACCCTAACCCTCGCTAAACCTCGCTAACCCTAACCCTAGCTAACCCTAACCCTAGCAAGCCCTAACCCTCGCTAACTTAACCCTTGCTAACCCTAACCCTAGCTAATCCTAACCCTAGCTAACCCTTGCTAACCCTAGCTAACCCTTGCTAACCTTAACCCTTGCTAACCCTAGCTAACCCTAATCCTCGCTAACCCTAACCCTTACTAACCCTTATCCTCGCTAACCCTAACCCTCACTAACCCTAACCCTTGCTAACCTTAACCCTCGCTAACCCTCCCTAACTCTAACCCTTGCTAACCCTAACCCTCGCTAACCTTAACCTGGCTAACCCTAACTATTGCAAACCATAACCCTAGCTAACCCTCACTAACCCTAACCCTTGCTAACCCTAGCTAACCCTAACAATAGCTAATCCTAACCCTTGCTAACCCTAACCCTCGCTAACTCTAACCCTCGCTAACCCTATACCTCGCTAACCCTAACCCTTGCTAACCCTAACCCTCAATAACCCTAGCTAACCCTATCCCTAGCTAACCCTAACCCTTGCTAACTCTAGCTAACCCTAACCCTCGCTAACTCTAACCCTCGCTAACCCTATACCTCGCTAACCCTAACCCTCGCTAACCCTAACCATCGCTAACCCTAACCTTCGCTAACCCTTGCTAACCCTAACCCTCGCTAACCCTAACCCTAACTAACCCTCACTAACCCTAACCCTTGCTAACCCTATCCCTAGCTAACCCTAACCCGTGCTAACCCTAGCTAACCCTAACCCTCGCTAACCCTATACCTCGCTAACCCTAACCCTCGCTAACCCTAACCATCGCTAACCCTAACCTTCGCTAACCCTCGGTAACCCTAACCCTCGCTAACCCTGCTATCCCTAACCCTCGCTAACCCTAACCCTCGCTAACCCTAACCATCGCTAACCCTTACTAACCCTCGCTAACTCTCGCTAACCCTAACTAATCCTAACCCATGCTAACCCTAACCCTCACTAACCCTAACCCTTGCTAACCCTATCCCTTGCTAACCTTAACCCTGCTAACCCTCGCTAACCCTAACCCTCACTAACCCTAACCCTCGCTAACCCTAACACTCGCTAACCCTATCTCTCGCTAACCCTAACCCTCGCTAACCCTAACCCTTGCTAACCCTAACTAACCCTAACCCTCGCTAACCCTAACTAACCCTAACCCTCGCTAACCCTAACCATCGCCAACCCTTACTAACACTCGCTAACTCTCGCTAACCCTAACTAATCCTAACCCTTGCTAACCCTAACCCTCACTAACCCTTGCTAACCCTAACCCTGCTAACCCTCGCTAACCCTAACCCTCGCTAACCCTATCCCTCGCTAACCCTCGCTAACCCTAACCCTTGCTAACCCTAACCCTTCCTAACCCTAACCCTTGCTAACCCTAACCCTTGCTAACCCTAACCCTCGCAATCCCTAACCCTTGCTAACCCTAACCCTTGCTAACCCTAACCCTATCTAACCCTAACCCTCACTAAGCCTAACCCTTGCTAACCCTAACCCTTGCTAACCCTAACCCTCGCTAACCCTAGCTAACCATATCCCTAGCTAACCCTAACCCTTGCTAACCCTTGCTAACCCTAACCCTTCCTAACCCTTGCTAACCCCCGCTAACCCTAGCTAACCATATCCCTAGCTAACCCTAACCCTTGCTAACCCTAACCCTTCCAGGGCTTACCTACACTCAAGCCTTGGCTAGTGACTGGGGAAACTGGGAGCTACAGATCTTCAGGTTCCAATATCTCCTAACCCTACGGGGGTCACACCTTGCTAACTCTAGCTAACCCTAACCCTCGCTAGCCCTAACCCTCGCTAACCCTATACCTCGCAAACCCTCGCTAACCCTAACCCTCGCTAACCCTATACCTCGCTAACCCTCGCTAACCCTAACACTCGCTTACCCTCGCTAACCCTAACCCTAACTAACCCTCACTAACCCTAACCCTTGCTTACCCTCGCTAACCCTATCCCTAGCTAACCCTAACCCTTGCTAACCCTAACCCTCGCTAACCCCATACCTCGCTAACCCTAACCCTCACTAACCCTCACTAACCCTAACCATCGCTAACCCTAACCTTCGCTAACCCTCGCTAACCCTAACCCTAGCTAACCCTAACCCTCGCTATCCCTAACGCTCGCTAACCCTAACCATCGCTAACCCTAACCCTCGCTAACCCTAACCCTGCTAACCCTCGATAACCCTCGCTAACCCTAACTAATCCTAACCCTCGCTAACCCTAACCCTCGCTAACCCTAACCCTCGCTAACCCTAACCCTTGCTAACCCTAACCCTTGCTAACCCTAACCCTTGCTAACCCTAACCCTTGCAATCCCTAACCCTTGCTAACCCCAACCCTTGCTAACCTTAACCCTATCTAAACCTAACCCTCACTAAGCTAACCCTAACCCTTGCTAACCCTAACCCTAGCTAACCATATCCCAAGCTAACCCTAACCCTTGCTAACCCTTGCTAACCCTAACCCTTCCTAACCCTTGCTAACCCTAACCCTCGCTAACCCTAACCCTCGCTAACCCTAACCCTCGCTAACCCTAACCCTTGCTAACCCTAACCCTAGATAACCTTAACCCTCACTAACCCTAACCCTTGCTAACCCTAACCCTCGCTAACCCTAGCTAACCCTATCCGTAGCTAACCCTTGCTAACTCTAGATAACCCTAACCCTCGCTAACCCTAAACCTCGCTAACCCTATACCTCACTAACCCTAACCCTCGCTAACCCTAACCATTGCTAACCCTAACCCTTGCTAACCCCAACCTTCGCTAACCCTCGCTAACCCTAACCCTCGCTTACCCTCGCTAACCCTAACCCTAACTAACCCTCACTAACCCTAACCCTTGCTTACCCTCGCTAACCCTATCCCTAGCTAACCCTAACCCTTGCTAACCCTAACCCTCGCTAACCCTATACCTCGCTAACCCTAACCCTCGCTAACCCTAACCTTCGCTAACCCTAACCCTCGCTTACCCTCGCTAACCCTAACCCTAACTAACCCTCACTAACCCTAACCCTTGCTAACCCAATCCCTAGCTAACCCTAACCCTTGCTAACCCTATACCTCGCTAACCCTAACCCTCGCTAACCCTAACCCTCACTAACCCTAACCCTTGCTAACCCTCGCTAACCCTAACCCTCGCTAACCCTAACCCTCGCTAACCCTAACCCTGCTAACCCTCGCTAACCCTATACCTCGCTAACCCTAACCATCGCTAACCCTAACCCTCGCATACCCTCGCTAACCCTATCCCTAGCTAACCCTAACCCTTGCTAACCCTAACCCTCGCTAACCCTATACCTCGCTAACCCTAACCCTCACTAACCCTAACCCTCGCTAACCCTAACCCTCACTAACCCTAACCATCACTAACCCTAACCCTCGCTAAGCCTAACCCTCGCTAACCCTAACCCTCGCTAAGCCTAACCATCACTAACCCTAACCCTCGCTAACCCTAACCCTGCTAACCCTCGCTAACCCTAACCCTCGATAACCCTAACCCTCGCTATCCCTAACCCTCGCTAACCCTAACCCTCGCTAACCCTCGCTAACCCTAACTAACCCTAACCCTAAGGAATTCTGTCATCTTGTGCACGATACATTCAGTGTGGAAGTGTACTTTGTGTTTACTCCAGAGGTGATCGCAACAATGTTTCCAAGCGCATGAAGGAACGCGTCAGTTTAGACACCGAACACCAAAATCTCCGCCGGCTTTATACTTCTGAACATCAGCTTGTCCTCCGTGTGTGTGAAGCGAGTGTGACAACCCTAACACTGGTTGTATAAATCATTATGTAGAAGGTTTCAGGTGGCGGTCTGATGATGATGATGATGATGATGATGATGATGACTCGAGTTTAAAACTATTTTCAATAAAGATTTATATTTTGTATACACAGCAGACACTCCGCCCCTTTATAACTCTCTCTGATCTCCTTTAGATCGCATCACTTTCTTTCTTTGAAGTGTAATCTCAGCTGTTAGGAACGGAGGAAATATAATGATCAGAATCCTCCTCTGCACACGGTGAGGACGTGGGGATGCGATGATACCGGAGGTTCCGCTGACATGGAGCCGGCTTCCCGGGTAATGACATTCCACCCGGATTCCTGATCGCCCGGGAAGCCGGCTCCGTGTTTTACCTCCGTCTGACCAGAAGTTCCTGTGTCGGGGAATAGTATCGGTGCATCCCTACCAGTGTCATTTCTATCCTCTGTCTTCACTCTCTGTATATTGTCTCTCGGGGAGGTTAATCCCTGGAAACACGAGACAGAAATCAGTGCAGACAGCAGCCAGACGTAGCTAAAGTCCAGAATGAGGTAAAGGTCAGTGCAGGCAGCAGTCACACAAGGCACAGGTCAGGGCAGGCAGCAGTCACATAAGGCAGAGGTCAGGGCAGGCAGCACTCACACAAGGCACAGGTCAGGGCAGGCAGCATTCACATAAGGCAGAGGTCAGGGCAGGCAGCACGCACACAAGGGAGAGGTCAGGGCAGGCAGCAGTCACACAAGGCACAGGTCAGGGCAGGCAGTACTCATACAAGGCAGAGGTCAGGGCAGGCAGCAGTCACACAATGCACAGGTCAGGGCAGGCAGTACTCATACAAGGCACAGGTCAGGGCAGGCAGCACTCACACAAGGCACAGGTCAGGGCAGGCAGCAGTCACACAAGGAAGAGGTCAGGGCAGGCAGCAGTAGTCACACAAGGGAGAGGTCAGGGCAGGCAGCACTCACACAAGGCACAGGTCAGGGCAGGCATTACTCACACAAGGCAGAGGTCAGGGCAGGCAGCAGCCACACAAGGGAGAGGTCATGGCAGGCAGTAGTCACACAAGGCACAGGTCAGGGCAGGCATTACTCACACAAGGCAGAGGTCAGGGCAGGCAGCAGCCACACAAGGGAGAGGTCAGGGCAGGCAGCACTCACACAAGGCACAGGTCAGGGCAGGCAGCAGTCACACAAGGAAGAGGTCAGGGCAGGCAGCAGTAGTCACACAAGGGAGAGGTCAGGGCAGGCAGCACTCACACAAGGCACAGGTCAGGGCAGTCAGCACTCACACAAGGCAGAGGTCAGGGTAGGCAGCAGTCACACAAGAGAGAGGTCAGGGCAGGCAACAGTCACACAATGCAGAGGTCAGGGCAGGCAGCAGCCACACAAGGGAGAGGTCAGGGCAGGCAGCACTCACACAAGGCACAGGTCAGGGCAGGCAGCAGTCCCACAAGGGAGAGGTCAGGGCAGGCAGCACTCACACAAGGCACAGGTCAGGGCAGGCAGCAGTCACACAAGGGAGAGGTCAGGGCAGGTAGCAGTCACACAAGGGAGAGGTCAGGGCAGACAGGAGCCAGATGCAGCTAATGTCAGGTAGGAAGGATAGGCCAGCAATGGAGGTCAGATCAGGGCAGTGCACAGCAGAAGAACAAGCCAGCTGGGCCTATAATGGTCAGTGTATCGTTGGAAGTGTGGCCCTTTAAAGACAACGAATAATGGGCCCCGTTCCCACACTGGGACATGTAAGACTGGAGGACGGGGGGAGACTTTCAGTGATGAGCCGGGAGCACCATACGTGAAGTAGGGAGAATCGTCACTCATGTCTTCTGATAACACGATCACCTCCTCAGTCAGACGTCCTCCAGTACTCAGCGGGTCCTCTGCAGACACGGACAGGCCTCCACCCCGGAGGTCTCACTTCATCCGTGTCCTCTGACTCCCTCCCAGGGCCCAGATATTGAGGGGCATCGTCCCCTCCTCTGTGGTGGTCTCGTCACGCCAACCTCCATCTTGTGTCCACCTCAACCAGCATTCCGTTCACTTCCCTCCTCAGGTTTGGAGGTTCAGACCTCAGGCATTGAATGAAGTGTCATCCTCATCCTCAGGTCCTCATCCATGGCTGATGTTCCTCCCCCCCAGAATGGGACGTGTCACATGGCTGCCTCTCTACTACGACTCCACAATCTCCACCAATCAGAGAACCGGATGGGACATTGAGGAGTCGGCTGCACCCCTCACATACAGACACTGAACCCCATCAAAGGGGAAGGTTCTGTCTGGACATTGGACAGCGCTATCCGAGGCTCCTGAAGAGAGATTTCCCCTCACTTCCTGTTCTCCTGCCAATATTTTCCCCAAACAGGAAGTGAGGAAAACTCTTCAACAGCAGCACAGACACTACTGCCTGGCAGGAGAGAATCACAACACTGGCTGAGCAGCATTACAAATCTTTAGGCTGGTCACAGTGTTTCCATAGAATTGGGGATCGGTGCTCCTCGCTACTTTCACAAACTTATATAAAACGTATTGATTTTCAGAAGTGGGCGTGTCTTCCACATGATCGGACGGTCTGTATTGGACATACGGATCATGTGACCTAATTTTCTGGTTTTCCGCTTAGCTGATGATCCCCCGAATCGCCGACACTGACCACCGATGGGATGAGCGCGTTCATCTGCGTGATGGCCGTTTGGCCGGTGACAACGGATGTGGCGGGAACTCGATGGAGTCGTCTCGCTGTGTCAGTTCACATGACATTATAGAACATGGAATAGAATGTAGTCAGTTTCAGCCGTGTTCTGTTCCATGTTCTATAGTGACAAGTACTCACCTCACATGTCACCGTCCTCTTCTTCTCACGGCTGGAAACACACTAGTGTGCGGCGACAGCGGCCGGGAACATGGAGGCGGGTCTCTGTATCAGGCGGGTGCTGCTGGGTCCTCGCGGCTGGGGCCCCTGTGCTGCCCTATTATTTGCCTAGTTGACTGCCCGACCCGCCCGCTTGTTACTGCCCGGCTGCTGGGGCAGCTGCACCGTCGCACCCCCGGTCACTCTCCCCCTGGTTGTTATGCCACTGCCGGGGTCGGGGCCTCTTCTTCCTTCCCAGAACCAGGCGGGACGCCAGGTTCTGGTCGCACATGCGACCGCTGTGACCCTGGTAGTTCCGCCACTGAATCTAGGCCAAAATAGCTGATTCGGAAAACTTCTCCAATTCAGCTCACTTTCCACTTCAGCAATGTTGTCCTAGATTGTTCACTTCTCCTGCCTTCTCCAAACTCTTCACCCTTTTGTGACTAAATCTGATAACCTTAATATATTAATGTAATTTTAGGTCATTTTCAATCTTTTAAATAAGTATTACCTGGTTATTCGGCCATGTAGGTCCTGGTTCAAGCACATTCTTCTAACAATTCCTATGCTACGTTGTCACCCTCTCTCATGTGCATCTGATGTAAACTGTAAGCGGCTGCTGTGACGCTCATTGTACAGGTATGGTTCACCTTGTTACCATCAGGAAGCCCACCCTTAGGAATACAGCTGCTGCTGGAGTACATACATGTAGACAGGAAGTGGCTGCAAAAAGGCTCCAGGAGAGCAGTAGCACTGAAATGCAAAAAAAAAAAAAGAAGAAATAAAGTTAAAACCAGTATTTTCTAAAAGTGAAAAAAAAACCCCACAGTTCTTGTTTATGATACCCAGCACTTTAGCAAATGAAATACCATCAATTTAGAGATTACATATGCTTAGTAACAGATTTATTGTTAAGGAATGGTTTGGCAAGGACCAGGACAACAAGCCTCCATGTTCTGCAAGTACCCTTTTTTGTGTGTACAGTATATATATATATTGTAAATGGGTAAATGGGAGAAGATGTAAAAAAATAACCGAAGTTAAAAAAACTGAAGAATAATGATACCTTTCTTATTGAAAAAGCATATTATTTAAAAGACAAGCTTTCGAGAGTTAACCTCTCTTCTTCAGGTCAGAAGCAGGTCAGTATTGCTTCTGACCTGACGAAGAGAGGTCCACTCTCGAAAG
>NW_017309576.1:18207-18787 GCF_000935625.1 Nanorana parkeri
TATTTTATGGGTTAGGGATCCCTCCTTCAAATTGCTACCAGACCTAAAGGGCCTCCTATGACTTTAGGGGCGAGCCCTACACATTTTTTTTAAACTTGGGGGCCTTCCTAACATTCCTGCCAGGTTGGGAGGGGGACCCCACGCTGTTTATTATTTTACCATTTTTTTAGATTCTGATTTCTGACCTCGGTGGTGACGAGCAGAATAATGGAGCCGAATGCCGGCTATTCACTCACTGCCGTTCGGCCCCTATGAGATTCTGCAGAACATGTTCGGCTGACCGAAGCCCGCCGATGTGCGGCAGAAATCAGCCGCACTGAGCCGAAGCGAATAACCGAACGGCGTTTGTCTCTCTTCGGCCCGGTTGTTCTCTCGGCGCCTCACTGAATCGTTTTCTATTGATCATAATTCAGCAAATGATTCTCTTCCTCAGCAGCAGATACGACGACATGTCTGATATCTGACGGTTCTTCAGCATTTCTGTGATTACATTCAGGTATTCGATGTCATTTATAAATAAAGATCTGAAATATGAAATGATATTGAAGATGAATGACGGAAATGTGAATTCTAATACCTC
>NW_017309576.1:19088-21949 GCF_000935625.1 Nanorana parkeri
CACAGCCCACCTAAGAGCCCGCACAGCCCACCTAAGACCCCACACAGCCCACCTAAGACCCCACACAGCCCACCCTAGAGCCCGCACAGCCCACCGTAGAGCCCACCTAAGAGCCCACACAGCCCACCTGAAAGCCCGCACAGCCCACCTAAGACCCCACACAGCCCACCCTAGAGCCGGCACAGCCCACCTAAGACCCAATATAGCCACCTGAAAGTCCGCATAGCCCGCTTGAGAGTTTGCACACACCATACTATATACACTCTACACACACTATATACACACTGTACACACTCTATATACTATATACACACACTATATACACTCTATATATACTATATACACACACTATATACACTCTATATGGACTATACACACACTATATACACTCTATATATACTATATACACACTGCACACACATTATGTGTATAGCAGTGGGCGGGGCGAAGGGCACGTGACGCGCGGGGGTGTCGGGAGCGCGCAGTGAGGCTGGGTCGTGGGCGCGCTCAGAGCTGATGGCGGAGGTCGGGCGGATCTGAGGCGGCTCTCGGTGTGTCCCGGATCGGCACTGTGATGGGGAATGAGGCCAGCCTGGAGTCCGGGGAGCCCGGAGGGGGGACAGCCGGGGCACCGAGACCCCCCACCGAGCCGGTACCGAGAGCAGGAGGAGGAGCACCGAGCCCGGGGCCCGCCAGGTGAGATACCGATACCGCACCGCCCGGAGCCCTCACCCTGCACTTCAGCACCCATATCGCACGCTGTATACTGTGCCAGTACCGCGACATGGGCCCCACCGCACACATATACTGCCCGGGGCCCCGCCATACCAGCATACAACCAGGGGCCCCTATGCTCCATACCTACACACGGGTCGGGGGCCCCGCCATACCAGCATACAGCCAGGGGCCCCTGTACTGCATCTCCTTATACATGTCCGGGGCCCCAATACCACACAGAGGGAGTTCAGCACCACACAGACCAGACAGCTCCTCTATCATCCACAGGGGACCCACTGCTTCTATCCCACCAGGGGCCACACCAAAAGAATACCGGGGCCCTTTATTGCATAGCAATACACCATCCTGGGGCCCCACTATATCAGTATATAGCCAGGGGCCCCTGTACAGCACCCTATTACACACAGAGGGAGTTCAGCACCACACAGAGCGGACAGCTCCTCCATCATACAGATACCACAATGTATACACAGGGGCCCCTATACTGCATCCTAATGCACAGGCCCAGGGCCCCAATGTGTCAGTATACAGCCAGGGGCCCCCATACTGCATCCTAATACACAGGCCCAGGGCCCCAATGTGTCAGTATGCAGCCAGGGGCCCCTATACAGCATCCTAATACACACAGAGGGCGTTCAGCACCACACAGGGCGGACAGCTCCTCCATCATACAGATACCACAGTGTATTCATTGCGGGCCCTATACTGCATCCTAATACACAGGCCCAGGGCCCCAATGTGTCAGTATACAGCCAGGGGCCCCCATACTGCATCCTAATACACAGGTCCAGGGCCCTACCACACCACTCTACTGCTAGGGGCCCCTATACAGCATCATAATACACAGGTCCAGGGCCCTACCACACCACTCTACTGCTAGGGGCCCCTATACAGCATCCTAATACTCTGGCCTGGGGCCCCACTATATCAGTATACAGCCAGGGGCCCTCATACTGCATCCTAATACACAGGCCTGGGGCCCCAATGTGTCAGTACACACTATATTGCCATAAGTATTGGGACGCCTTTACACACACATGACCTCTAATGGCCCCCCAGTCTTAGTCTGTAGGGTTCAGTATTGTGTTGGCTCCGCCCTCTAATGGCCCCCAGTCTTAGTCTGTAGGATTCAGTATTGGGTTGGCTCCGCCCTCTAATGGCCCCCCAGTCTTAGTCTGTAGGGTTCAGTATTGGGTTGGCTCCGCCCTCTAATGGCCCCCCAGTCTTAGTCTGTAGGATTCAGTATTGGGTTGGCTCCGCCCTCTAATGGCCCCCCAGTCTTAGTCTGTAGAGTTCAGTATTGGGTTGGCTCCGCCCTCTAATGGCCCCCCAGTCTTAGTCCGTAGGGTTCAGTATTGGGTTGGCTCCGCCCTCTAATGGCATCCCAGTATTAGTCCGTAGGGTTCAGTATTGGGTTGGCTCCGCCCTCTAATGGCCCCAATCTTAGTCCGTAGGGTTCAGTATTGGGTTGGCTCCGCCCTTTGCCGCTATAACAGCTCCACCTCTTCTGGGTAGGCGTCCACAAGGTTTAGGGGCGTGTCTATGGGAATGTTGGACATTTGTGAGGTCAGGTACTGATGTTGGGGGAGGGGCTCGCAGTCTCCGCCTCTAATTCATCCCAAAGGTGTTCTATGGGGTTGAGGTCAGGACTCTGTGCGGCCAGTCACGTTCCCCCCCCTCCCCCATCCGTGTCTTTATGGACCTGGCTTTGTGCACTGGTGCGCAGTCATATTGCAACAAGGAGGGGCCGTCCCCAAACTCCTCCCACAAAGTTGGAGCATGAAATTGTGCAAAATGTGTTAAGAGTTCCCTTCACTGGAACTAAGGGGCGGAGCCCAGCCCCCGAAAAACAGGGGTTGGGTTCTGTGCCTCCTGTATACTCTCCTCTGATCTGTATTCCCCGTATACTCCTCTCCATGTTCTGACGCGTCACGGCTCATCTCTCCTCGGGGGTCACGTTAGGACGCGGCACTGACACATGACAGAAGATGATGGCGGGCGGTGTTTTCATGCCATCCTCCACTTTCCTGACATGTTGGGCTCTGTAGGGGACACGCACACGTTGTATTTCCGTGCTCTCTCCTCCGTGCAGTGGGGGTCAGTGGAGGGCTGGGGGGCAGTGG
>NW_017309576.1:22072-29267 GCF_000935625.1 Nanorana parkeri
GTGATGTCACGTGTCATGGTTTCCGGGACATGTGACGTGTCATGGTTCCCAGTACATGTGACATGTCATGGTTCCCGGTACATGTGCCGTGTCATGGTTCCCGGTACATGTGACGTGTCATGGTTCCCGGTACATGTGACGTGTCATGGTTCCCGGTACTCCATCTGCTCACTGGAGAGCCGCACATGCGTGTGATCTGCATGTCAAATACAGGCCGCCATCCGAGGAAACATCTCCCTCCTGTCCCTGGGACCGCCGGGCCTGCTGACCCATAGAAACTCCATGACCGTCCATCTGTGATCAGATCCCGCCCTCTACATGTGATCACGCAACATACAATGTACATGACACAACACCCACCGGGGTGTACCTGACCTCACAAATGTCCAACATTCCCATAGACACGCCCCTAAACCTTGTGGACGCCTTCCCAGAAGAGGCGGAGCTGTTATAGCGGCAAAGGGCGGAGCCAACCCAACACTGAACGCTACGGACTAAGACTGGGATGTCATTAGAGGGCGGAGCCAACCCAATACTGAACCCTACGGACTAAGACTGGGGGGCCATTAGAGGGCGGAGCCAACCCAATACTGAACCCTACGGACTAAGACTGGGGGCCATTAGAGGGAGGAGCCAACCCAATACTGAACCCTACGGACTAAGACTGGGGGGCCATTAGAGGGCGGAGCCAACCCAATACTGAACCCTACGGACTAAGACTGGGGGGCCATTAGAGTTCATGTGCGTGTGAAGGCGTCCCAATACTTATGGCGATATAGTGTACATGACGCACTCCCCACCGGGGCCCCGACATACCGGAGGGTATCAGGCCAACAGCTCAGCAGCAGAGTGTCCCTGGAACAAAAAGTGTCAGCAAGTACGAAGAAGCCGCGTTGTCATGGCAGCGGATTCCGGCCGTCGTCTCCCATGGATACCGATTATCCATACCTTCCAGTCCTTAGATGTGTCTGCAAACCCCCCGGCATGGATTGTGATTGGCTGCTGGGATATTGCTCTCGTCCTTAGGTGCGTGTCAGGTGACAGATTTTAGGGGTCTGCCTGTTGTCAGCGTCTTTATATAACATTAAGTGTGGGAGGACGGGATCCGCCAACGCACGTCTCTGACAACGCACGTCTCTGACAACAGCAGGCAGGGCCCGGCACAGCACGGTGTGTGAGAAGACAATCCTCCAGCAAGCACTGCGGCTCTGCTAAAGTCACAGCGTTCAGTCCATGTACCTCAATCTGAGTCTGTATTCTGTACGACATGCAGCCAGATTTCACAGAGCTCCTCGCGGGGTCACTGGGCCTGTACTGTGTAACTTCCTGTCTCTGCTTCACATTCATACCCCAGGGGCAGATTTGTATCTTGTTATTAGCTGGGACAGCCCCGGGCCCGCAGTGGGTGTGTCTGGGAATTCCTTCAAGGGATACCCAGATCACAGACAGAAGGGGGTGGGGGGGCTGGTGTAGTGCAGCTATGGGGGGGGCTCACTATAGATATGCTTTGGTATCTTTTGTAGAAATTTCTCTTCCTGCCCACTTCCTGGTCCTTTCCTAGTCTCTTCCTGCCCACTTCCTGGTCCTTTCCTAGTCTCTTCCTGCCCACTTCCTGGTCCTTTCCTGGTCCTTTCCTTGTCTCTTCCTGCCCACTTCCTGGTCCTTTCCTGCCCACTTCCTGGCCCTTTCCTTGTCTCTTCCTGCCCACTTCCTGGTCCTTTCCTGCCCACTTCCTGGCCCTTTCCTTGTCTCTTCCTGGTCCTGGTGAGATCTGATCCTTTGTGATGAGGGTTGGTGGAGGTCTGTACCTTCTGCCAGCTCCCTCCACCCTTTTTGCCTGTCACATTTTCCTACCCTGCCTGCTTCCCTCGCCCTTTCTTCTTTCCTCCCTTCCTGCCCAGCCTACTGTCTCTTTCTGCCTACCCCCTCTTCCTGCCCTGCCTACCTCCTGTCCTGCCTCCTCTTCCTGCCCTGCCCCTTCTTCCTGCCCTGCCCCTTCTTCCTGCCCTGCCCCCTCTTCCCACCCTGCCTGCCTCCTCTTCCTGTCCTGCCCCCTCCTCTTCCTGCCCTGCCACTTCCTGCCCTGCCCCCTCTTCCCACCCTGCCTGCCTCCTCTTCCTGTCCTGCCCCCTCCTCTTCCTGCCTCCTCTTCCTGCCCTGCCAGCCTCCTCTTCCTGTCCTGTCCCCTCCTCTTCCTGCCCTGTTTTCCCCCCTCTCTCTGAAGGAACTGGGAGGAGTTGTACAATTTGTGGGAGGGACACCTTGTAATATTGATCCCCGGGAATCGGCTGATAAGAGGGAGGCGCCTGCACTGCAGCTCCGGAGACAATAAATCTGTTATCTCCCCTTCTCATTGCTGAAACCATTTCCACACAGGATCAGAAAACGGCGGAATGTACAATCCAACCATTGCACTGACCTGAAATCTGACATCAGGCTTGCAGTGGGAGTGCCTGCTGGGTCTGAGTCATGTAGAGGGGTGAGGCTTATGGGAAGGGTGTCCCCGGTGGTAAGAGGCAGAGGTGTCACCCTCCCCCATGGAGTACAATCTATCTCTGAGCTGCGTCATGACGGATAATTCTTCTTCCTGTTTCAGTGCCCCCGGCAGGCTGGAGAACTCCGGACGTCTGGCCACACAGAGCTCGGGTCCGCAGACCTTCCGACAGACTCCGCCTCCAAGCACCGAGAGCACAAAAGAGCTGAGAAGCCACGTGTCACCGTCCCACCCTACAACGTCCGACGTCTCCCGGAGGACCCTACAGGTGGACAACAAAGGCCACTGGACCGGGAGGTCCCCTTCAGCGTCTCCGGACAGGGCCACCACCCCCACCTCGCCCTACTCCGTGCCGCAGATCGCCCCGTTACCCAGCAGCACCCTCTGTCCGATATGCAACACCTCAGATCTCACCTCCTCCCCCAACCATCCAAACTTCAACACCTGCACCCAATGCCACAACGCGGTGTGCAACCAGTGCGGCTTCAACCCCAACCCCCACCTCACCCAGGTACGTCTATCTATGATATAAAACAGCTCCAGGGTTTCCATAAACCTTATATTAGAAAACTGGTTCCCTTTAGCGAGAAGGAAATCCCGGGTAGGAGCTGATGAGATTATTGATATATTAACATGCAAATATTTATCGTGTTGTCATTGAATAGAAAAAGTATAAAACATATAAATCACACGGAACGGACATGTAAAACCTTTGAGAGACTTGGCTGTGGCGGCTTAGTATGCAGCTCTATATGGGGGCAAAGAGTTGTTGTAGTTCCCCTCCGTGGGTGGCAGGCGGCCGATGATGAGTGTATCGCATACTGGGAAGTATGTCATGTGATTGTGTCCTATATAAGAAAGAAGCAATCGCTCTGTGTGATGTTATTTCCGGAGCAATCCAGACGCGTTCCTCAGCCAGTAACAGATGAAGCCGCCCTGGATCCCGGAGGACAAAGTATCCGTCTGATGACAGTTCAGGGGGAACTTTCCCAAGTATCCCAACCCTAAGTGACACTAAACCCTCAGATGGTGTAACATAAACCAATACTGTAATGTGCGCCGCACTGTGATCCATGGTTGTTTCCCTTCTCTTTGCTGCTCTTCCTTTTAAATCCTCATGTCTTCTCATGCTGGGGGAGAACTTCCCTTTGCAGCTCAGGGCCTCTTCCTGTAGTGCTGGCTCAGGTTGTGAACCTGCACACAGACACCGTGTAGCCATTCCTGAGACAAGACAGTCAGCTGCAAAGGGAAGTTCTCCCCCAGCATGAGAAGACATGAGGATTTAAAAGGAAGAGCAGCAAAGAGAAGGGAAACAACCATGGATCACAGTGCGGCGCACATTACAGTATTGGTTTATGTTACACCATCTGAGGGTTTCATGTCACTTTAAGTGGAGCCCCGTCGGGTCCTCGAAGGTGTATGACATAGATGCGAAGGGCCGCACACATAAGCCCACAGCGAGCGCGTCTCCGGGTTGTGCCGCCGTGCCGACTTATAATACGGAGGAATCCTTAGAATGGGCAATACTGCCGATCCTGACTCACCACGGGTCAAGCCGTCAAGCCGTATCCGCTCAGATAGCTGTACGGGGAAGCTCCAGCCACGCTATCCCTTTCTCAGCTGATTTATAACCAGTCAATTCATTCAATCAGCATTTCATTGGAAGTTGCATGTTACATCCGGATCACCACACAGAGCGATCGCTCTCTCTATTGTACATCAATATGTGCCAACATATAATAACACTGTACATAATCCTAGACACATCCATAATCCTAGACACATCCATAATCCTAGACACATCCATAATCCTAGACACATCCATAGAAACATCCATAATCCTAGACACATCCATAGAAACATCCATAATCCTAGAAACATCCATAATCCTAGAAACATCCATAATCCTAGAAACATCCATAATCCTAGACACATCCATAATCCTAGAAACATCCATAATCCTAGAAACATCCATAATCCTAGAAACATCCATAGAAACATCCATAATCCTAGAAACATCCATAATCCTAGAAACATCCATAATCCTAGAAACATCCATAATCCTAGACACATCCATAATCCTAGACACATCCATAATCATAGAAACATCCATAATCATAGAAACATCCATAGAAACATCCATAATCCTAGAAACATCCATAATCCTAGAAACATCCATAATCCTAGAAACATCCATAGAAACATCCATAATCCTAGAAACATCCATAATCCAAGAAACATCCATAATCCTAGAAACATCCATAATCCTAGAAACATCCATAATCCTAGACACAATAAAAGATATAAATGGCTTCAAGCCGTATACATGCGGATGGGATTTTGGTGCGGATTAGTATATATTCTAGCGGTGCAATAACAGGCCGATTATTGGGGGGATCCATTCGAGCAGTATGTTAGAGTGGTGGGGGTGGTTCACCGTTATTCCCAGGGAGCATCCTGGGATTCCGTTTGGTGAATCCATCTGCACTCCTTCTGTAGTAAGGCTGTTTTTTTACAGCGATTCGCGGTAAAAAAAAAACCCACGATAAACGCGCGTTTCCGAGGGCTACCCGGCTGTATCCCAATGGAAACGCGAGACCAAAACGCCCCAAAGAAGTACATGTAGTTCTGTGGGGGCGGGCCGTTTTGTAGCGCTTTCAGACGGCGGAAATACGCCGAGGTGCGAACCAAACCCATAGAAAACAATGCGATTTTCAAGTTTGTACGTTTTGTAGAGCGTTGAACGCGCGACAAAACGTAAAGGTGTGAACAGAGCCTAAGGCCCCGTTCACATATAGCGAATTGTCGCGCGATTTCCGCCGCGATATCGCGCATTTTTGCCGCGCGATATCGCGAGAAGTCGCCGGCCAATGTTATTCAATGGAGCTGTCTTAACTCCATGTCGCGCGTCGCTCGTCGCGGTCGCAAGTCGCTTCTACCGGACCCTTTTTTCGGCGGATTTTGCGCGATTTTACTTTTTTTCTATGGAGCCCGACGGGGAAGGTGGCGCTACCGTCGCTGGATCGTCGCTGGAACGTCGCCCCGAAAGTCGCGCTATCCCGGCCGTGCGGATCCGCTGCAAAAGGTATGTCGCTATATGTGAACGGGGCCTTAGTGTTGATCCCAGCTCCCGATCCTACTTTGCTTGTGCACCCAAAACAAAGAGAGTCCGTCTACTTTTCCATTGTGTACATTAGTAAAATGTCTTACTACAGGTGATCTTAAAGGAGAACTATGAGGGGGGGAGGGGGAGGGGCTTATCACTCACCTCATAGTTGGGGGGGACGTGTGACAATGAGACTGTCACAGGTCGGCTCAGTAGATCGGGAGGTGAGAGAACACATACCGGCGTTCGCTCACCTCTCGATCCTGTCACTGCTCTCTGCCGTGACAGGGGGAGGGGCTGGATTCCGCCTGCTCCAATCCGCCAGCGCTGACTGGTGGAACGGAGGGGGAGGGGGCGGGTACAGCTGGCTCTGCCTGTAGATAGGAGGAGCCAGCTGTCACTCACGCAGGTGGGCGGATCCAGACAGTAATGTCGGGATCCGTCCCGGCTGCGGCGTCTCTATACCGCGAGCAGCAGCTCCCTATATACTGAGCTTAGGGTGACGGGAGGACGCTAGTTTGTGTCCTCCCGTTACCCTGAGGAGAACTATGGGGGAAAGCCCTGACCCCGTACTTCTCCTTTAAATCCCGGGCTGCAATGTCTGCTAGGTGATCGGAGATTCCATTTTTTTAACATGCGTTTTGTCTTTCCCACGTAAAACATGTCGCATCTACAGAGCACCAAGTAAATGACCCCACTTGTCTCACAATGTGCCAAATGGCGTGGTTTGATCTTTTTGCCCCCCGGGGTAACTATTTCAGCTCCCGTTTGGATGTTCCTGCAGAATTTGCATTCTTGACATTGGAAAGTCCCCGGATATTTGGAACATTTTCCTCTCTTAGTTTTGTATTCGCTGCTGGTCAGTTCATCTTCTAAAGAGGGACAGCGAGACAGACAGAGAAACGTAGAAATCCTAGAGTCCTCTAAGCCCTCGGTCCCACCGGAACGTCTTGTGGCGGGTTCTACGCTCGGCGAACGCTCTACAAAACGCTCAAACATCTAAATCGCGTTGTATTCAATGGTCTGGTTCCCACCTCGCCGTATTTCCGCCCGTCCCTAACGCGCTACAAAGCGGCCCGCGCCTGGAAAGGTGCCGGTACTACTTTGGGCCGTTTTGTAGGGCGTTTCCATTGGGATACAGCCAAATAGCCTTCGGAAACGCGCGACGGTCGCGCATATGCAATACGCCTAGGTGTGAATGAGGGCTAACCCTCGCTAACCCTAACCCTCACTAACCCTAACCCTCGCTAACCCTTGCTAACCCTAACCCTCGCTAACCCTAACCCTCACTAACCCAAACCCTCGCTAACCCAAACCCTCGCTAACCCTTGCTAACCCTAACCCTCGCTAACCCTAACCCTCGCTAACCCTTGCTAACCCTAACCCTCGCTAACCCTAACCCTCGCTAACCCAAACCCTCGCTAACCCTAACCCTTGCTAACCCTAACCCTCGCTAACCCTAACCCTCGTTAACCCTAACCCTCACTAACCCTAACCCTCGTTAACCCTAACCCTTGCTAACCCTAACCCTTGCTAACCCTAACCCTCGTTAACCCTAACCCTCGTTAACCCTAACCCTCGTTAACCCTAACCCT
>NW_017309576.1:33929-37528 GCF_000935625.1 Nanorana parkeri
TTCGCTCACCTCTCGATCCTGTCACTGCTCTCTGCCGTGACAGGGGGAGGGGCTGGATTCCGCCTGCTCCAATCCGCCAGCGCTGACTGGTGGAACGGAGGGGGAGGGGGCGGGTACAGCTGGCTCTGCCTGTAGATAGGAGGAGCCAGCTGTCACTCACGCAGGTGGGCGGATCCAGACAGTAATGTCGGGATCCGTCCCGGCTGCGGCGTCTCTATACCGCGAGCAGCAGCTCCCTATATACTGAGCTTAGGGTGACGGGAGGACGCTAGTTTGTGTCCTCCCGTTACCCTGAGGAGAACTATGGGGGAAAGCCCTGACCCCGTACTTCTCCTTTAAATCCCGGGCTGCAATGTCTGCTAGGTGATCGGAGATTCCATTTTTTTAACATGCGTTTTGTCTTTCCCACGTAAAACATGTCGCATCTACAGAGCACCAAGTAAATGACCCCACTTGTCTCACAATGTGCCAAATGGCGTGGTTTGATCTTTTTGCCCCCCGGGGTAACTATTTCAGCTCCCGTTTGGATGTTCCTGCAGAATTTGCATTCTTGACATTGGAAAGTCCCCGGATATTTGGAACATTTTCCTCTCTTAGTTTTGTATTCGCTGCTGGTCAGTTCATCTTCTAAAGAGGGACAGCGAGACAGACAGAGAAACGTAGAAATCCTAGAGTCCTCTAAGCCCTCGGCCCCACCGGAACGTCTTGTGGCGGGTTCTACGCTCGGCGAACGCTCTACAAAACGCTCAAACATCTAAATCGCGTTGTATTCAATGGTCTGGTTCCCACCTCGGCGTATTTCCGCCCGTCCCTAACGCGCTACAAAGCGGCCCGCGCCTGGAAAGGTGCCGGTACTACTTTGGGCCGTTTTGTAGGGCGTTTCCATTGGGATACAGCCAAATAGCCTTCGGAAACGCGCGACGGTCGCGCATATGCAATACGCCTAGGTGTGAATGAGGGCTAACCCTCGCTAACCCTAACCCTCACTAACCCTAACCCTCGCTAACCCTTGCTAACCCTAACCCTCGCTAACCCTAACCCTCGCTAACCCAAACCCTCGCTAACCCTAACCCTTGCTAACCCTAACCCTCGCTAACCCTAACCCTCGTTAACCCTAACCCTCACTAACCCTAACCCTCGTTAACCCTAACCCTTGCTAACCCTAACCCTTGCTAACCCTAACCCTCGTTAACCCTAACCCTCGTTAACCCTAACCCTCGTTAACCCTAACCCTCGTTAACCCTAACCCTCGTTAACCCTAACCCTCGCTAACCCTAACCCTTGCTAACCCTAACCCTCGCTAACCCAAACCCTCGCTAACCCTAATCCTCGTTAACCCTAACCCTTGCTAACCCTAACCTTGGGGCCGTTTTTGTTGCACGTTTCCATTGGGATACAGCCAAGTAGCCTTCGGAAACGCGTGTCTGGCGCCGTGCAAACACAGGGAGGTCAGGAAATCACCGGCACTCAGTAGTAAAGATAAATATGTCCCTTTTATTGGACACAATGCGTCTCAGACAGGTTTATTTGGATGTCTGTGAGGCTTTCTGTCCAATAAAAGGGACATATTTATCTTTACTAGTGAGTGCCGGTGATTTCCGGACCTTCCTGTATAGACCCATGTACAGCATCCCCTCTGCCATCCTTACAAATTAGGACATCAAGGAAGGGCAGTTTTTTTGGGGTCCATGGTCAAAGTTAGTTTTAAATTTAACTCATTAAAGTTTAAGATATCGATGAAATCTAGTAATAAATCCCGAGGATCCATAGCAGGAGGATATCGTCTATGTACCTGTGCCAGGAAAGTACATGGACAGGTCCCCCCTGGCCAAAAGATCCTGTCCCCAGCCCCCCAGGTAGAGGTTGGCATAGGAGGGTGCACACTTCCTACCCATCGCAGGTCCCTGCTTTTTCATGAAAGAGGAAAGCGTTATGGGTTAAGATGAACTCTAATAGTTGTAATAGAAATTCATTATGTGCACCTTCCAGAATTCCAGAACGTATCCAGGAACCTGTTAACCATCTCTAAGGCCCCATTCACACTGAGCCACATGAGCCACAAGCTACCAGCGACGAGCTACCAGCGACAAGCTACCAGCGACAAGCTACCAGCGACGAGCTACCAGCGACCAGCTACCAGCGACCAGCTACCAGCGACGAGCTACCAGCGACCAGCTACCAGCGACCAGCTACCAGCGACGAGCTACCAGCGACGAGCTACCAGCTACCAGCGACCAGCTACCAGCGACGCGCTACCAGCGACAAGCTACCAGCGACGCGCTACCAGCGACAAGCTACCAGCGACAAGCTACCAGCGACAAGCTACCAGCGACAAGCTACCAGCGACGAGCTACCAGTGATATTGAGCGACGAGATGTGAACGGCTCCATTGAAATGGATTGGAGAAGCTACACAGAGCGATATTGCTGCATAAATCGCTCAGTGTGAATGGGGCCTAAACCTCTATGATGTGGTATCGAGGAGTATAGGGCCTCCACATCCAACCCCACTAGTATTGTATCGGTCGGCACTTCCAGGCCCTCTACGAGGGAGATCAGGTGTGGTGTGTCTCTAACATAAGATGCCAGGGATACGACATGGGGTCGGAGGAAGTAATCCGCATAGGCACTTATATTCTGGGTGAGTGACCCACAACCCCATACAATTGGTCTCCCCGAAGGTTTAGCCAAACTCTTGTGAACCCTTGGGGAGTGCGTAGAAGACCTGAGTTCTGGGAAAGGGGACCCTAAGAAAATCATGGGTTCCCTTATCAATAATGTTCAGAGCAGGAGCCCCCTCTATTATTTTGTCTAATTCGGAAGGATATTTCCCAACCCCATGTGTGTCAATGGGTTCATACCACGAGGTGTTTCCCAGAATTCTCATCACCATTTCGTTGTAGTATTCATTAGGGCCGGTAATGATTAAAATTTTCGTGTTCGATTAATCGAATTTTTTTTAAAACGATTAATCGATTAATTTCGATTAATTATAACGCACATACAGATCCAACTACATTGGCCTATACACATACAGCACAGCGATGACCTATACACATACAGCACAGCAATGACCTATACACATACAGCACAGCGATGACCTATACACATACAGCACAGCGATGACCTATACACATACAGCACAGCAATGACCTATACACATACAGCACAGCAATGAAGTAATAAAATGAACTAGGATCACACTAATCCAGCACGTTATTAATCTCACGTGCCCCACTCAATATGGCCGACGCATGAGTGGGGCAACTCAGAATAATTACGTGCTGGATGAGTGTGATCCTAGTTCATTTTATGACTTCATTGCTGTGCTGTATGTGTATAGGTCATCGCTGTGCTGTATGTGTATAGGTCATCGCTGTGCTGTATGTGCGTTATAATTAATCGAAATTAATCGATTAATCGTTTTAAAAAAATTTCGATTAATCGAACACGAAAATTTTAATCATTACCGGCCCTAATGAATACCTGGATTTCCTTCTCGCTAAAGGGAACCAGTTTTCTAATATAATATATCTCCCCCACTTCCAGGTGCCATTGTAATATATCCCCCCCACTTCCAGGTGCCATTGTAATACCCCC
>NW_017309576.1:38477-41480 GCF_000935625.1 Nanorana parkeri
CCCCCCACTTCCAGGTGTCATTGTAATATACCCCCCACTTCCAGGTGTCATTGTAATATATCCCCACCACTTCCAGGTGTCATTGTAATATATCCCCCCACTTCCAGGTGCCATGGCAACCAGATAATCAATGTTATCACCTCTCAGTGGTCACCATGTTATGGCTGATCGGTGTATATCGTCCATGATGAGATCAGACACCGGCACATGTAGCACACGGAGTCCATACACACGGGGTGATGAGCGCGGTGTCTGGTGAAAGGTGATACGCGGTGTTCAGAGAGAGTTCAGTGGAGTGGGGAGGGAGTCACTCAGGCGGAGTGCAGCGATTCGGGGACACAAAGCTTTTCACAGGAAGTTGTATTGAAGCAGAGCGGAGCGTGACATCTTCTTTCTATTTACTCTCCAGACGCTAATCACAATGTCTGCTCTGTGCTAGGCAGCCATGTCTGAGGGGCCCCTGGGGGCCACAGTCCGGGAAATGAAGCTCTCTGCTTCTCTGTGGTGATAACGGGGGGGGGGGGGCACCCAGCGATGGAAGAGGTCCATAGACATGGAAGTTGGTCTATTGACATTGGAAGAGGTCCATAGACATGGAAGTTGGTCTATTGACATTGAAAGAGGTCCATAGACATGGAAGTTGGTCTATTGACATTGGAAGAGGTCCACAGACATGGAGGTCCACCCCTTGATATGGGATCTCTTCATAGACATTGGGGTTTGTCCATAAACGCTGCACTCCACCTGACACTGGGGTCCATCCATAGACAATGGGGTCTTTGGGGTCTGACCATTGACATAGAGATCCATCCACTGATTGGACATTCAGAAACCTGCCAGATTTACTTCCTGTGTGGTCACTTCCAACATGGATTTCATTTCCCACAATGCATCTTTCAGACGCAGCACAAGCGCATTTTCTGTGCATTTCTTTATGGTGCTGCTAGTTGCAGCTCCTCCGGCTGGTCTGCAGATATTTTCCCATTCTTTAGGCTTAGTACAAGAAAACCTCCGGCACAGCAATGATTGGAAGCACAAAGGAAGCACTGACACAGAAAATTCTATTTTCAGAGGCCTGACATTGCCTTCCTCGCAGCAGCCTTAGCAGTGTACACACAGTATGGGGGAGGGGAAGGGGAAGGGGGGGGTGTTGCATATGTGAGGACGGGAGCCGTTATTGGCATATTAGGAAATCTATATCGTAAACACCTCTCTATATATTATCAGACTATGTGTTCTGTGAGTGACAGGTGCTCTTTAGAGTGCGGTGCATGGTGCAGATATGGGGCCGGGAGACACACAGCGTTGTCTTATGAGGTCACGGGCTTTGGGTGGGTGACGACATTGCAGTGTTTAGTGGTACACAGATTTTTGACACGCTGGTAAGTGATCCTCGGCACGTCCAGCAGGATCGTATTTTCTGTAACTGGAAATGTGAAATCTGAGCCGCCATCTTGCAGTCTCTCCGCTGCACTTATCGATGTGACATTGCGGATTTCCATGTGCACGGTGACATGTTAACCTTCCCTGTAGGGGGGCAATCATTGTGACGGCAAAGTATTATCAGACTGTCATTGGTTATAGTGATCGCTAACGAATCTGCACCCAACGCAAACCATATAAAAGATGAGCCCCAGCGCTACAAAAACATGAAAGCCGGAGACTTGCCGCAGACTTTCCTGCTGTTGTCCCTGACCCAAATACAACCAACTTTATGTGTCTTCATTGTGACAGACGGGCAGCATATGCAATGATACGATTCCCCCCAGTAGTCTGTGTCTCTGCCCCCCCCACAATGGTGAGATTCCTCCAGTAGTCTGTGTCTCTGCCCCTCCCACAATGGTGAGATTTCCTCCAGTAGTTTGTTTCTCTGCCCCTCCCACAATGGAGAGATCTCCAGTAGTTTGTGTCTCTGCCCCTCCCACAATGGTGAGATGTCCCCCAGTAGTTTGTGTTTCTGCCCCTCCCACAATGGAGAGATTCCCCCCAGTAGTTTGTGTCTCTGCCCCTCCCACAATGGTGAGATTCCCCCCAGTAGTTTGTGTCTCTGCCCCTCCCACAATGGTGAGATTCCCCCCTCAGTGATCCCAGTTCAGTTGATTTGGGGCATGTGGGGGCAGATCTCGGTAATGAGCCCTCATCCTGTAAAAAGAAGTTATGGGTGGAGTGTCCCTTTAATGAGAGCGGTGCCCCTCAGTTTGGGGGGAGGGGTGTGATTTTGGCGCAGTGTCACCGACTTCTGGTGATTTGCAGGGAAGACGAGCCGAGTGCAGAGACGTCCCCCAATCCCTATTCTATGTTCATTGGTGACTGCTCCGGAATAATGATCTGCGGGAGGAACTACATGTCCCAGCATTCCCCCGCACTGACTGCTCCTCGTTCACTATAAACGATACAAAACATCGGCTGATCCCTACACTGGAGTCGATGGTGGGAGCGGAGAGTCCGGGCCGCGTTCTGGGATTGTGTGCGTTGTCATTCACTCAAACATGGCTGACACAAACCCCGCCCCCTGCGCAGTGCAGCATACCCAACAAAGAACACGGGGGTTGCCGGGGGTGACGAGCGGACGTTGTTGGGCCCATTGAATGGGGCGTCGGTGGGAATTGATTGGTCATCTATTGTAGGGAGCAGAGACCGCGGGGGGCTTCAGAACGCGTCGGCTCTGCTGATTGGTGGGAATTGCGCTTTGCTCTGACCGGTAGTGGGGACGAGGATGGTCTGGGCAGCGTTCGGGGACCTGACGCCTCATTCAATGTGCCGCAGAGTGTCCTGTACGTGCCGCGCTCTGGATGGGCGTCAGCGGTTGTCCTTAGCAACCGTAAACGTTTTCAGCCGTGCGCAAAACGCATGAGGCCGGCCCTCTGCCTGTTGTCATGGAGACTGGAGGCGAAGGGGCAGTGCGTGGAATAATAATGGCGTCCGGGGGCCAGAACAGGTTTTGTTATTGTTATAAGAAGCTGGAAGTGCGCAGAGAGCCCCTCCGAACCGGCTGCGCCATCC
>NW_017309576.1:44661-50422 GCF_000935625.1 Nanorana parkeri
TGGTGAGATCTCTAGTTTGTGTTTCTGCCCCTCCCACAATGGTGAGATTGCCCCCAGTAGTTTGTGTCTCTGCCCCTCCCACAATGGTGAGATCTCCAGTAGTTTGTGTCTCTGCCCCTCCCACAATGGTGAGATTTCCGGCGGTATGTTTGGTGCTCCTCATGGAATGATGACGGAGATATCCCGGGTTGTAGATCGGGGGTATTTGTCCTCGCGGTGGCGGTGTGTGAGGATGCTGATTATCCTGTAAACTGTATAATATGTCAATATTTGTGGCGGCGCGGTGCCCCGGGGATTCCTTTAATCACGAGCCGTCTACTCTCCGCGCAGGCTCTTTAATTAACTTAATTCAACCATGATTGTGTCACCGAGAGGCTCCGGGGGGCAGGTACAGGAAGAAGTCTGGGGGGGCCCATAGTCTGCGCCGTGACATTGGGGGACCCCATTCCAGACCTCGGTCCGTGCTCGGTGCAGCTCTCCTCTCTGACACAAGCATGGGGGGTATCTTCTGACCTGGAGGGTAACTCCTCTCCTCTGTCTTCTCTCCATAGGTGAAGGAATGGCTGTGCCTGAACTGCCAGATGCAGAGAGCTCTGGGGATGGATATGACAACTGCCACAAGATCAAAGAGCCAGCAGCAACTGCACTCGCCTCTGTCTCCGTCCCAATCTCCGGCCAAACAAATGAAACCTCCAACCTTGTCCCAGTCACTCCATCAGCTGCCGCTGTCCCATTCCCCACCACAACCCCAGCACCGTCCCCAACCACAACCCCTTCCCCAAGCCCAGCACCATCCCCAACCACAACCCCTTCCCCAAGCCCAGCACCGTCCCCAACCCCTTCCCCAACCACAGCACCACGTGCAACCGCAAAAGCTTCATCAAACCCAACCGCAACACCGTCCCCAGCCCCTCTCCCAGCACCAGCCTCCTCCAGCCCAGCCTCATGATCCCGGCCTCAGCAGTCTCCACCATAAGTCCGCCTACCAACCACAAGTCCAGCAAAAGCCACAAGCGCAGAGTATTCCTCTCTCCCAAACCCAACAACAACTGCACCACAAGCCCCAAACTGCGCCCCAGTCGCACACGAGAAGCGCGTCGGAGACTTCTCTGGGGACCGTGCCGATGGGAAGCCTTCACACCTCGCCTTTGCCCAGTCAACACGGCAAACCGCAACCCACCCAACCAAGAGAACAAATCAGCCAAGGACCCCCAAAACCTTCTGCCCCCCAGGACGTTCCGAGGAGTTCCCAACATGCTCAGATAAGAGCATCACCGGCAGAGCAGAGGAAAACTCCGGGAAGTTCTCCAGCAAAGACCCCTGCTGCTCCCCCCCATGGACCCCAGGATCAAAGCCAGGAGGGGCTGACTGGTAAACTGTTTGGCTTTGGAGCCTCCCTCCTAAACCAGGCAAGCACGCTCATCTCTGTCCCCGAAACCCCCGCGCAGAGCCAGGCGTCCCCCAGCAGAGCGTCTCCAAAGATTGTCTTTAGTGATGCCAGCAAGGACGTCGGCCCGAAGGGCCAGGGACCAGCCTCCGCCATCCCAAGCAGAACAGAGAGCTCCCCACTTCACAAATCGGGGAGGAGTGACCACGTCAAGCCAAAGGTTGTGCCGAAAGTCATGTGCCCATTGTGTAAAACCGAACTGAACGTGGGATCGGCTGAGCCCGCCAACTACAACAGCTGCACGTCGTGTAAGAAACAAGTGTGCAATATGTGCGGCTTCAACCCAACCCCTCACCTGCTGGAGGTAGGATCCCGCTTTCTTCTTCTCACTGCTCATTCCATATATGTGTCATCGGGGGAATAGGGATGATGGGGACCTCCTCCTGCTGGGCGCCTAGCTGCTACGCACATCTTCCCGGCTTCAACGCTTTCCCGTCACTGAGCGCGAGCGACTATGCAGGTCAGGAAAGTCGGAGAGACCTCAGAACTGCTGACCTGCATATTTGCTGCAGGTCATGTGACAACCAGCCAACTAACATTGTCAGGGGTCAGCAATGTCATCCTCCATGTTTCTTTGGGTTCAGGATCAGGTAGTATAGGGAAGGAGAGGAGACCAGGGGTAAGGGAAGGGGTAGAGGGGGAGGGAGGAAGAGGATGGGTGAGGAGGGAGGAAGAGGATGGGTGAGGGGAGGAGGGTGAGGGGAGGAAGGTGAGACCCAGGCGGCCCGTCACAGGGGATACATAGTATGTGGGGCGGTACATAGGATAGCGGGCTCGTACCATGTGAACATACATCACGGTATAGGATACACACATGTAGTATGGATGTGGGGTGTATTCTGGGAGGTGTTGGGGTGACGTCGCCCCCCCCCCTCCCCCGGGGCGCCGCGTCTGCTTTGCTGCGATAAGAGAATTAGCAGGAAATCTATTTGGGGATTAGTGGACGGCGGCGGTGCTGACGCTGGGAATGTGGAGGGATTGCGGCGCTCCGACTTCTTATTTCTGTATTTATAGCGTCACCCATAGCAACCAGATGACGGGTACTGAGACGTTATTGGTTGCCACGGGTTACGGCGCTCTGCCTATTGTACGGAATAAAGGGCAGTGTGTTCTCAGGAAGGAATCATCTGCCTGGCGGGTCCGGGGTTAATGCTGCTCCTGGGGGAGGGCGTCCTCTGTATGGTAATGGAAGGCTGCGCTCATTATCCGGCGGCGGTGGGGGGCCCGGGGGGGGGCCCTCAGCGGAGGCCATTGATGACAGTTGGGGGTTTTCTCTGCTAATAACCTGAAATGTCACCAACGTCAATCTCTGGGTCACAGCGCCGCCCCGGCGACCCGTCTGGTACCGCTACACAGCTTTTATTTCACAATAGGGATCAATATCAGCCAATCCTTATTCCGGATCATGGATTGTACTACTGATACCAATATCCTGCCAATAAACTATCAATTCATCAATATTGTGTCTGGGGTCACCCCCGGGCCTCACACAGACAGAACCAAAGACCCGACATTCCCCGTATTATACTGTCCTATGTACTGGACACTGACCCGTGTGGTATGGGGGGTGGCTTGTGATATGTTACACTCTATAACCCAAAGTATTGGCCCCTCCCCCTCCCAATCATGTGACTCGGGTCCTCCAATCCCCTCCGTGGCCCCCGGTGTATAGGATGAGGCACCTCGGCGTGCAGACGCTTCTACAGACATCGGGGAGAGAACGGGTCGCTCTCAGGAGCTCGGTGACTACAAGCGCGGTGCCGTGATAGGTTGTCACCTGCGCAATAAGTCCGTCCGTGACATTTCCCGGCTACTAAATATTCCGCCGCGGTCGCCTGTTACTGGGATTATAACAAAGTGGAAGCGACCGGGAACAACAGCAACTCAGCCAGGAACTGACCTCAACCCCATAGAACACCTTTGGGATTAATTAGAGGCGGAGACTGCGAGCCCCTCCCCCAAAATCAATACCTGACCTCACAAATGGTCCAACATTCCGATAGACACGCCCCTAAACCTTGTGGACGCTATAGCAGCGGAGCTGCTATAGCGGCAATGGGCGGAGCCAACCCAATACTGAACCCTACGGACTAAGACTGGGGGGCCATTAGAGGGCGGAGCCAACCCAATACTGAACCCTACGGACTAAGACTGGGGGGATCCGATCCATGGAGGCCGATCACCCCACAACTTACTGGATCTGCTACTGACGGCTCGGTGCCGGATACCACAGCACACCTTCAGAGGTCAGGGGGGTCCATACCTGGGGGGGTCAGGACGGGTACAGCATTTCCTCCTAACAATGGACGTATTGTTCTCCAGCCATGATGAGTCGGTCCTCCATCATGGCTGACGACTGAAGTGGGCGGAGCCCAGATGATTCCCCGCCCATAACATCACATGTTCCATTTTTCCGGGCTCAGTGTTCATCTGCCCGGCCCGGGAATGACGGACGGTGACTCCCGGCATTCGTGTCTCGGCCCGGAGCTCCGGAATCTTCATTACGGGGAGAGGTCTCGGCGTGCCGCCCGGATTGCTTCATGTGTTATCGCTGAGGGTGGTCCGCTGCCGGGCCGGTGCCGAATGTGTGAAGAGCTGAAGGTCCAGGAAAGGAAACGCTGATCCCATTTCAGGACAGAAGGTTGGATCACATGTAGAGGACGAACATAGCGACTGCCAGCCAGAGCCGAATGATGCGTCACCCTGACCCGGAGGACAACCTGACCCGGAGGACAACCTGACCCGGAGGACAACCTGACCCAGAGGACAACCTGACCCAGAGGACACCCTGACCCGGCGGACAACATAAACCTGACCTGGAGGACAACCTGACCTGGAGCATCCAACAACCTGATCCGGAGAATCCAGCAACCTGACCCGGAGAATCCGGCAACCTGACCCGAAGTGTCCAGCAACCTGACCCGGAGAATCCGGCAACCTGACCCGGAGAATCCGGCAACGTGACCCGGAGAATCCAGCAACCTGACCCGAAGTGTCCAGCAACCTGACCCGGAGGACAACCTGACCTGGAGCATCCAACAACCTGACCCGGAGAATCCCACAAGCTGACCCAGAGAATCCGGCAACCTGACCCAGAGAATCCAGCAACCTGACCCGGAGAATCCCACAAGCTGACCCGGAGAATCCGGCAACGTGACCCGGAGAATCCAGCAACCTGACCCGGAGGACAACCTGACCCGGAGGACAACCTGACCCGGAGGACAACCTGACCTGGAGGATCCAACAACCTGATCCGGATAATCCAACAACCTGACCCAGAGAATCCAGCAACCTGACCCGAAGTGTCCAGCAACCTGACCCGGAGAATCCGGCAACCTGACCCGGAGAATCCGGCAACGTGACCCGGAGAATCCAGCAACCTGACCCGAAGTGTCCAGCAACCTGACCCGGAGAATCCAACAACCTGATCCGGATAATCCAACAACCTGACCCAGAGAATCCAGCAACCTGACCCGGAGAATCCGGCAACCTGACCCGGAGAATCCGGCAACCTGACCAGGAGGATCCGAAAACGTGACCTAGTAGACTCATCAACCTGACCCCGAGCATCCAACACCGGACTAAAGAACGGGACTTCCAGGCCCCAAACATCCAACATCCTGGCCCAGAAGATGTGACAACGAGAACCTGAGGATCTTATAACCAGAAGATGTGACACGCAGTTCCGGGTCGGTCCCGTTGGCATTGTGGATCAGAGAAGAACATTCCTCGGCCAGCTCCAGTATTGTCCGTCGGTGGATATGAGGAACGTCTTCATCTCTGAGAATGGGCTGAGCGCTCCCCGCGGTTCTATCATCACACGTCTCCTAGATCACGGAGAACATAGCCCTGTCCAGGGTTTCACCGGGCAGGAAGTGAGGGGACAGGAAGTGAGCACATCGAACCAACAAGGCCACAGACAGAGGATCGGCAGCCTGGATGATCACATGACATCTTCACACTTCCAGCTTTCCCTCCATTGGCTCTGAGTGATCACATGACCTCATCACGTCACATGACCTCATCACGGTCCTCATCACGTCACATGACCTCATCACGGTCCTCATCACTTCACATGACCTCATCACGTCCTCATCACGTCACATGACCTCATCACGGTCCTATAGACTCCATATTCTATTATTGTGCCGCGAATGTTTCTGTCCTTCGGGGTGGCCGCGTGATACAGAGATAGCGGTAATCCCCTGTGTATACATGTCAGGCACACACGTGTTGCGGTGAGTGACACGCCGACATCTGACCGTCACTCACACCACGGAGACGAGGGGAAGAAGAGTGAGAGCGATAGATCAG
>NW_017309576.1:50438-51046 GCF_000935625.1 Nanorana parkeri
GGGGGGACTCCGCTCAGTCGGGGAGTTCAGAGGACTCCATTACTCCTTCTCTGTGAGGAACAGAGATATAGAGACTTTGGGGCCCCAATAATGGCCGGGGTGGTGCTCTGTGTCCCCTCCAATCACCCAGCCGGGATGCTGCCATGTTGGGCCCCTGTAGATCTACAGCCCCTCCCGCTTTTGCTTCTCATGGATGTATTGGGGGAGGGGGGATGGGCGGGAGGGGGGGGTGCGTCTCGCCGTCACATGGCCTCCAGGGCGCTCCTTCCAAACAATGATCCCAAATTACCGGAGAATTCCGTCCGCCATCCGGTGAGATGTGACCGGGAAGAAATTCTCCCAGATGCCTCCAGGAGAAGCCGACCGCAGCCGCAGACACGAATCCCACCGTCTATTATGTCACCGAGTGCAATGCAAAGCGCAGGATGCCGCGGTGTAACGCACGCCGCCACTGGACTCTAGAGAAGAGGAGGCGTGGTCTCTGGAGGGACCAATCACGCTTCTCTGTCTGGCGATGGGCGTGTCTGGGTTTGGCGGTTGACGGGGGAACGGTACTTGCCTGACTGCATTGTGTAAAGTTTGGGGGAGGGGGGATTATGGTGTGGGGT
>NW_017309576.1:51147-56085 GCF_000935625.1 Nanorana parkeri
GCTCCTGTATATGTCACCTTCTCTGTGTTCGGCCATCTTACCCTGCGGAGGTGCGCCGGCCCGGCTGGCTGTATCTGTTACAGTAATTGGTTATTGATCGGAGAGCGCACTGCGGCGCACAATTCCTCCGGGAAATAGTCCAACTGACACAATGTAGAGAAATCACCCGGAATAAAATACTGAACCGGAGTCCTCAGAGCGCGCTGCGATTACAGGACGTTCCGCGGCACGCCGTCCTCAGAGCGCGCTGCGATTACAGGACGTTCCGCGGCACGCCGTCCTCAGAGCGCGCCGCGATTACAGGACGTTCCGCGGCACGCCGTCCTCAGAGCGCGCTGCGATTACAGGACGTTCCGCGGCACGCTGTCCTCAGAGCGCGCCGCGATTACAGGACGTTCCGCGGCACGCCGTCCTCAGAGCGCGCCGCGATTACAGGACGTTCCGCGGCACGCCGTCCTCAGAGCGCGCCGCGATTACAGGACGTTCCGCGGCACGCCGTCCTCAGAGCGCGCCGCGATTACAGGACGTTCCGCGGCACGCCGTCCTCAGAGCGCGCCGCGATTACAGGACGTTCCGCGGCACGCCGTCCTCAGAGCGCGCCGCGATTACAGGACGTTCCGCGGCACGCCGTCCTCAGAGCGCGCCGCGATTACAGGACGTTCCGCGGCACGCACCTGCTGCCCCCTGCTCACCCTGCTGCCCCCTGCTCACCCTGCTGCCCCCTGCTCACCCTGCTGCCCCCTGCTCACCCTGCTGCCCCCTGCTCACCCTGCTGCCCCCTGCTCACCCTGCTGCCCCCTGCTCACCCTGCTGCCCCCTGCTCACCCTGCTGCCCCCTGCTCACCCTGCTGCCCCCTGCTCACCCTGCTGCCCCCTGCTCACCCTGCTGCCCCCTGCTCACCCTGCTGCCCCCTGCTCACCCTGCTGCCCCCTGCTCACCCTGCTGCCCCCTGCTCACCCTGCTGCCCCCTGCTCACCCTGCTGCCCCCTGCTCACCCTGCTGCCCCCTGCTCACCCTGCTGCCCCCTGCTCACCCTGCTGCCCCCTGCTCACCCTGCTGCCCCCTGCTCACCCTGCTGCCCCCTGCTCACCCTGCTGCCCCCTGCTCACCCTGCTGCCCCCTGCTCACCCTGCTGCCCCCTGCTCACCCTGCTGCCCCCTGCTCACCCTGCTGCCCCCTGCTCACCCTGCTGCCCCCTGCTCACCCTGCTGCCCCCTGCTCACCCTGCTGCCCCCTGCTCACCCTGCTGCCCCCTGCTCACCCTGCTGCCCCCTGCTCACCCTGCTGCCCCCTGCTCACCCTGCTGCCCCCTGCTCACCCTGCTGCCCCCTGCTCACCCTGCTGCCCCCTGCTCACCCTGCTGCCCCCTGCTCACCCTGCTGCCCCCTGCTCACCCTGCTGCCCCCTGCTCACCCTGCTGCCCCCTGCTCACCCTGCTGCCCCCTGCTCACCCTGCTGCCCCCTGCTCACCCTGCTGCCCCCTGCTCACCCTGCTGCCCCCTGCTCACCCTGCTGCCCCCTGCTCACCCTGCTGCCCCCTGCTCACCCTGCTGCCCCCTGCTCACCCTGCTGCCCCCTGCTCACCCTGCTGCCCCCTGCTCACCCTGCTGCCCCCTGCTCACCCTGCTGCCCCCTGCTCACCCTGCTGCCCCCTGCTCACCCTGCTGCCCCCTGCTCACCCTGCTGCCCCCTGCTCACCCTGCTGCCCCCTGCTCACCCTGCTGCCCCCTGCTCACCCTGCTGCCCCCTGCTCACCCTGCTGCCCCCTGCTCACCCTGCTGCCCCCTGCTCACCCTGCTGCCCCCTGCTCACCCTGCTGCCCCCTGCTCACCCTGCTGCCCCCTGCTCACCCTGCTGCCCCCTGCTCACCCTGCTGCCCCCTGCTCACCCTGCTGCCCCCTGCTCACCCTGCTGCCCCCTGCTCACCCTGCTGCCCCCTGCTCACCCTGCTGCCCCCTGCTCACCCTGCTGCCCCCTGCTCACCCTGCTGCCCCCTGCTCACCCTGCTGCCCCCTGCTCACCCTGCTGCCCCCTGCTCACCCTGCTGCCCCCTGCTCACCCTGCTGCCCCCTGCTCACCCTGCTGCCCCCTGCTCACCCTGCTGCCCCCTGCTCACCCTGCTGCCCCCTGCTCACCCTGCTGCCCCCTGCTCACCCTGCTGCCCCCTGCTCACCCTGCTGCCCCCTGCTCACCCTGCTGCCCCCTGCTCACCCTGCTGCCCCCTGCTCACCCTGCTGCCCCCTGCTCACCCTGCTGCCCCCTGCTCACCCTGCTGCCCCCTGCTCACCCTGCTGCCCCCTGCTCACCCTGCTGCCCCCTGCTCACCCTGCTGCCCCCTGCTCACCCTGCTGCCCCCTGCTCACCCTGCTGCCCCCTGCTCACCCTGCTGCCCCCTGCTCACCCTGCTGCCCCCTGCTCACCCTGCTGCCCCCTGCTCACCCTGCTGCCCCCTGCTCACCCTGCTGCCCCCTGCTCACCCTGCTGCCCCCTGCTCACCCTGCTGCCCCCTGCTCACCCTGCTGCCCCCTGCTCACCCTGCTGCCCCCTGCTCACCCTGCTGCCCCCTGCTCACCCTGCTGCCCCCTGCTCACCCTGCTGCCCCCTGCTCACCCTGCTGCCCCCTGCTCACCCTGCTGCCCCCTGCTCACCCTGCTGCCCCCTGCTCACCCTGCTGCCCCCTGCTCACCCTGCTGCCCCCTGCTCACCCTGCTGCCCCCTGCTCACCCTGCTGCCCCCTGCTCACCCTGCTGCCCCCTGCTCACCCTGCTGCCCCCTGCTCACCCTGCTGCCCCCTGCTCACCCTGCTGCCCCCTGCTCACCCTGCTGCCCCCTGCTCACCCTGCTGCCCCCTGCTCACCCTGCTGCCCCCTGCTCACCCTGCTGCCCCCTGCTCACCCTGCTGCCCCCTGCTCACCCTGCTGCCCCCTGCTCACCCTGCTGCCCCCTGCTCACCCTGCTGCCCCCTGCTCACCCTGCTGCCCCCTGCTCACCCTGCTGCCCCCTGCTCACCCTGCTGCCCCCTGCTCACCCTGCTGCCCCCTGCTCACCCTGCTGCCCCCTGCTCACCCTGCTGCCCCCTGCTCACCCTGCTGCCCCCTGCTCACCCTGCTGCCCCCTGCTCACCCTGCTGCCCCCTGCTCACCCTGCTGCCCCCTGCTCACCCTGCTGCCCCCTGCTCACCCTGCTGCCCCCTGCTCACCCTGCTGCCCCCTGCTCACCCTGCTGCCCCCTGCTCACCCTGCTGCCCCCTGCTCACCCTGCTGCCCCCTGCTCACCCTGCTGCCCCCTGCTCACCCTGCTGCCCCCTGCTCACCCTGCTGCCCCCTGCTCACCCTGCTGCCCCCTGCTCACCCTGCTGCCCCCTGCTCACCCTGCTGCCCCCTGCTCACCCTGCTGCCCCCTGCTCACCCTGCTGCCCCCTGCTCACCCTGCTGCCCCCTGCTCACCCTGCTGCCCCCTGCTCACCCTGCTGCCCCCTGCTCACCCTGCTGCCCCCTGCTCACCCTGCTGCCCCCTGCTCACCCTGCTGCCCCCTGCTCACCCTGCTGCCCCCTGCTCACCCTGCTGCCCCCTGCTCACCCTGCTGCCCCCTGCTCACCCTGCTGCCCCCTGCT
The DNA here is from genome assembly GCF_000935625.1 of Nanorana parkeri. NCBI lineage: Eukaryota > Metazoa > Chordata > Amphibia > Anura > Dicroglossidae > Nanorana > Nanorana parkeri. The sequence goes on from NW_017309576.1 coordinate 54,763, forward strand.
CACCCTGCTGCCCCCTGCTCACCCTGCTGCCCCCTGCTCACCCTGCTGCCCCCTGCTCACCCTGCTGCCCCCTGCTCACCCTGCTGCCCCCTGCTCACCCTGCTGCCCCCTGCTCACCCTGCTGCCCCCTGCTCACCCTGCTGCCCCCTGCTCACCCTGCTGCCCCCTGCTCACCCTGCTGCCCCCTGCTCACCCTGCTGCCCCCTGCTCACCCTGCTGCCCCCTGCTCACCCTGCTGCCCCCTGCTCACCCTGCTGCCCCCTGCTCACCCTGCTGCCCCCTGCTCACCCTGCTGCCCCCTGCTCACCCTGCTGCCCCCTGCTCACCCTGCTGCCCCCTGCTCACCCTGCTGCCCCCTGCTCACCCTGCTGCCCCCTGCTCACCCTGCTGCCCCCTGCTCACCCTGCTGCCCCCTGCTCACCCTGCTGCCCCCTGCTCACCCTGCTGCCCCCTGCTCACCCTGCTGCCCCCTGCTCACCCTGCTGCCCCCTGCTCACCCTGCTGCCCCCTGCTCACCCTGCTGCCCCCTGCTCACCCTGCTGCCCCCTGCTCACCCTGCTGCCCCCTGCTCACCCTGCTGCCCCCTGCTCACCCTGCTGCCCCCTGCTCACCCTGCTGCCCCCTGCTCACCCTGCTGCCCCCTGCTCACCCTTCTGCCCCCTGCTCACACTGCTGCCCCCTGCTCACCCTGCTGCCCCCTGCTCACCCTGCTGCCCCCTCCTCACCCTTCTCCTTCGGTCTAGGACACCCTGTCCTAGACCGGCACCATAACTGGGGGGGCAATTATTTCCATATGAAGGGGGAGTGGGGTTGGAGGGGTCATCCTTAGATGAATGGGGGCAGGAGAAGCAGCTGTCCTGGGGCCCCTGAGGTCAGAGGGCCCCCCATAGATGTGATGGGAGCGGGCCGGGACGTCTCCTCCATTCCGGGACATTCGTCTCCTCCGCGGACGCACGACACGTGTTGGCGATGAGAAGATGGCCGGCGGCCCGTGTGCAGACATCGCCTCGGCTCGTGTTGGCGCTGCAATGCGTTTGGAGCGCCGGGGATCAGAGGAATGAAATCCTCTCTCCGTCTCTGTGATGAAAGGCCGATGGCCGCCGCGCGGTGTGACGGGAACGCCGCTCTGATGGGGAATAACCATCCAGCTGGAGAGCGCCAATCAGCCGCCGCCGCCATGCGTCATTGTGTGTGGGGTCCGCATCGCCTCCAAGAGGAACACAATACACCGAGCAACAAAACGCACCGCGTCACATGCTGAACCTGCGTCACCTCCACATGCCGAACCCGCGTCACCTCCACATGCCGAACCGGCGCACCCTC
>NW_017309576.1:57069-58503 GCF_000935625.1 Nanorana parkeri
AAATAGGGGCCCCGCTACACAGGCTAAATAAGGGCCCCGCTACACAGGCTAAATAAGGGCCCCGCTGCACCGTCCAAATAGGGGCCCCGCTGCACAGTCCAAATAGGGGCCCCGCTACACAGGCTAAATAAGGGCCCCGCTACACAGGCCAAATAGGGGCCCCACTACACAGGCCAAATAGGGGCCCCGCTACACAGGCTAAATAAGGGCCCCGCTGCACCGGCCAAATAGGGGCCCCACTACACAGGCCAAATAGGGGCCCCGCTGCACAGGCTAAATAAGGGCCCCGCTGCACCGGCCAAATAAGGGCCCCGCTGCACCGTCCAAATAAGGGCCCCGCTGTACCGTCCAAATAGGGGCCCCGCTGCACAGTCCAAATAGGGGCCCCGCTACACAGTCCAAATAGGGGAACCATGCCGAACCTGCGTCACCTCCCATTGTTGTCGCTGACACTGGAAGAGCGGGGGATGGTCTCCAAGCATCGGGATGATGGGAAGTGTAGTCCGTGTGATCGCTCCGGACTGTCCGGCGGGTGGTGATGGGACACGCGTGTCATGGACGTCGTATGTTCTGAAATGTATCAAATGTCTCTTTATAAACGTTGTTTCCTCCTCGCCTCAGCGATGTGCGTAGTTCCGGGCCCCCAGTGCCGGCGGGGCCCCTCCCATCACACCAGTGAAATATTTCTGGAGTTGTCTTCATGGTCTGGGAACATTCGGTGAGTGGGCAGAACTGACACCGCGATCCGATAACAAACACGCCGCCCCCTCCCCCGCAGACCCGACCGTGTGACAGCCGGAGAGTCTGGAGGGGAACGTTCTGTTATCCTTCATAACCCATGCGGACTCCAGGGGCCCCGCTGCACCGTCCAAATAGGGGCCCCGCTACACAGGCCAAATAGGGGCCCCACTACACAGGCTAAATAAGGGCCCCGCTACACATGCTAAATAAGGGCCCCGCTACACAGGCCAAATAAGGGCCCCGCTGCACAGGCCAAATAGGGGCCCCGCTACACATGCTAAATAAGGGCCCCGCTACACAGGCCAAATAAGGGCCCCGCTGCACAGGCCAAATAGGGGCCCCGCTACACAGGCTAAATAGGGGCCCCGCTGCACAGTCCAAATAGGGGCCCCGCTACACAGTCCAAATAGGGGCCCTGCTACACAGGCCAAATAGGGGCCCCACTACACCTCCGTTATAAGACGGATCGCCGGATGATAGAAGGAGACGTTGTGCCCGGAATGGCGGCCGGACTCGGAAGGAAAGGGGAATTTTCGCCGCGCTGCACGGCATGAAAAGCGAGCCGGACTACAAAGGAAACATGAATGAGGTTTCTCCCGGGAGGAGGTGATTGTGGAGAGCGCAGAGCGGCGCTGTGCCGGGGACATGGAGGCGTGATGGAGGTCTGTGTGATTGTCGGGGAAAGTGGGTCAG
>NW_017309577.1:0-682 GCF_000935625.1 Nanorana parkeri
CACATCAGTCTCTGTACAGAGGAGCTTACACTCTAATGTAAGGAGTGACATTGTGATAAGTTGATGCGTTGTGGACGGTTCCAATGCTGCGGATCCTCCTCCCTGTGTGTTGGGGACGCGCGGGGCGCTCTGCGCATCCAGACATGAGTCAACACACAGCAAATCATTTGCCTCTGACACAGAACGTGCGTCACTCTCATCGCGCTGATTTCCAACTAGAATTAGCGGCGACTCCAAAAGGAATGATTAGAGCGGGCGAGGAAGGAATGTTCGTCAGCTCCGCGTGTAATTAAAGTTTTTCTGTTTTTACTGCTAATTTAATGGCGTCTCGGTGCGCCAAACGTTCATATCGTTTATGTCACCCGCTGAGAGCGAGTCGCGGCCTGATGTCAGAGCGCTAATAGGCAGGTACGCGGTCTTAACAGGGGAGTCCGCGGGAATTTAGAAACTACCCCTGCAGTGCAGTGTATATGGTCCAGGGGGCAGGTGGTGAGGCAATGAGAGGCAGGTGGTGAGTGATTGGGGTCTAGGGGACAGGTGGTGAGGGAATGGGGTCCAAGGGGAAGGTGGTGAGAGAATGGGGGGCAGGTGGTGAGGGAATGGGGTCCAAGGGGAAGGTGGTGAGAGAATGGGGGGCAGGTGGTGAGGCAATGAGGGGCAGGGGGCGGGGGGTTGGGGGATA
>NW_017309577.1:844-4010 GCF_000935625.1 Nanorana parkeri
GGTTCCAGGGGGCAGGTGGTGAGGGAATGAGAGGCAGGTGGTGAGTGATTGGGGTCTAGGGGGCAGGTGGTTGGGGAATGGGGTCCAAAGGGCTGGTGGTAAGGGAGTGTGGTCCAAGGGGAAGGTGGAGAGGGAATGGGGTCCAAGGGGAAGGTGGTGAGGCAATGAGAGGCAGGTGGTGAGTGATTGGGGTCTAGGGGGCAGGTGGTGAGGGAATGGGGTAGAGTGGGAAGGCGGAAGGGGGTGGGGGAATGGAGGACAGGTGGTGAGGGAATGGCGTCCAGAGAGAAGGTGGTGAGAGAATGGGGGGCAGGTGGTGAGGGATGGGGGGGCAGGTGGATGATTGGGCTAAGTAATGAGGGAGGTGGTGAGAGAATGGGGGGCAGGTGGTGAGGGATTGGGGTCTAGGGGGCAGGTGGTGAGGGAATAAGGTCCAGGGGGCAGGTGGTGAGGGATAGGGATGGTCTCGACGTTCGAGCGGAAGAACAGTTCAACGCGAACATCGGCAGTTCATGTGTTCGGCGGGCACGCAAACTATCAGGGCATTGGGCGGGCTATTCGGCCTCCGACCTCCTCACAAGGCCATTCGCACCGCACCTTGTAAAGCCCTGATTGGGTAAAGCAATGCAGCTGATCACAGGACAGGTCCAAGACTTTACCCAATCACAGCACAGTGCACTGTGAGAGCCATGATTGGGCTAAGTAATGAGGACTTTGCCCAATCATGGCTCACACAGCTAAGTCCTGTCAGATGCCAGACAAATGTAAACAGTTGGGCGGAGCTAGCTAGCTGTCACCGCTAGCTCCGCCCTCGTGTTTATATTTTGCTGGCATCTGCCAGATTGCCATTCTGCGGCGCCAGTTCGTCGCGAGCGGGCAGGTCGGCAGGCGTTGGGTTTATTGTTTTATTATTACTATTTATCTATTTTTTCGTAGAGCCGTCATCGTCGTGGAACCCTTTTTATGGCCAATAAATTGGATCTAAGCCTTCAGAATGGGGACATTTGATTTTCAGAGTTCTGGTCCCCCATAGGGCAGATGATGTGGGAATGGACGACCGGAGGGCAGGTGGTGATGGAGTTGGGTCCGGGGGGCAGGTGGTGATGGAGTTGGGTACAGGGGGCAGATGATGAGGGAATTGGGCCCAAGAGGCAGGTGATGAGGCAATAAGGGGCAGGTGATGAGGGATTGGGGTAAGGTTGCAGTTGGTGAGGGAATGGGAATCCGGGGGGCAGGTGGTGAGGGAGTTGGGTCAAGGGGGTAGGTGGTGAGGGAGTTGGGTCCAGGGGCAGATGATGAGGGAGTTGGGCCCAAGAGGCAGGTGATGAGGCAATAAGGGGCAGGTGATGAGGGATTGGGGTAAGGTTGCAGTTGGTGAGGGAATGGGAATCCGGGGGGCAGGTGGTGAGGGAGTTGGGTCCAGGGGCAGATGATGAGGGAGTTGGGCCCAAGAGGCAGGTGATGAGGGATTGGGGTACAGGGTTCAGTTGCTGAGGCAATGGGCATCCGGGGGGCAGGTGGTGAGGGAATGGGCATCCGGGGGGTAGGTGGTGAGGGAGTTGGGTCAAGGGGGTAGGTGGTGAGGGAGTTGGGTCCTTGGTGGTGCACGGTATCAAGGAAAAGTTGAGCATCCTCCTCTGCAGTGACCGGGTCAATAGAGGAAAGTATTGGGGATGAAGGAGCGGTAGAATGGGGTTGAGGAGGACGGGAGGAGAGGGAGCGTGGCAGGAGGAATGGCACGGTGTGCAGAAGCAGGAGAATACAAGGTCAGTGGTGTCACCATCAGAATAAGAAGGAGTGTCCATTGTGTTAGGTGAAGGGGAAGAGGCGAGGGGCAGCTGATTGGGCCGAGAGTTGGATGCGTCACTGACAGTTTTGTGTGGGCTCAGGTGAAGTCAGTTCACACGCGGCCAACGCACACCAACGCACGTCTCTAGAGGCCGCCATGAGAGAGGCAGAATCAGATCCCTGAAGGTTTCAGTAACAGAAAATAGGTGAAAGGATATTAATATCAATATGATGAGGATGATGAGGATGATGAGGATGATGATACAATATATATATATAAAATTCAGCTGTGAAGGGGAAGCGAATCGTTTTGGTTTCTCTCCTCGTTCTTTGGGTTGGAGGAAGACGTTTCGATCTTATTAATACTGTGTTTGGTTTTGATACTTTGTATCCTCCGGGGATCAGATCTTTGTTTTGCTTTGTATCCTTTTTCTTTATACATTGTGACAGGAGAGAGCTCTGCTAAGCTGGCCGGACACCTTAGGACAGGGGCGCCCATTAGGTGGATGGTGATCTAGTAGTAGCTCTCAAAGCTGATGCTGGTAGATCAGGAAGGGGGGGAATGGCGGCCCCTTTATTCCATTTTGGTATAGTTATTTAGCTGCGCACACATGATTACCTATCAGCCGGAGTCTGCTGAGCCGAGCTCCCTGACACCTTTCTGGGGGATACTGGGGGTTGTAGTGCCATGTATTACATCAAAGAATATTAGTTTACACAGCAAAATACAGCAAGGTGAGCCAGGAGAGAGAGCCAGGAGAGAGAGCGAGGAGAGGCAGACAGGAGAGGAGAGACAGCCAGGAGAGCGAGGAGGGACAGCCAGGAGAGCGAGGAGGGACAGCCAGGAGAGCGAGGAGGGACAGCCAGGAGAGCGAGGAGGGACAGCCAGGAGAGCGAGGAGGGACAGCCAGGAGAGCGAGGAGAGACAGCCAGGAGAGAGAGCGAGGAGAGAGAGGAGAGACAGCCAGCAGAGCGAGGAGAGGCAGACAGGAGAGGAGAGACATCCAGGAGAGAGAGGAGAGACAGCCAGAAGAGCGAGGAGGGACAGCCAGGAGAGAGAGCGAGGAGAGACAGGCAGAAGAGCGAGGAGAGGCAGACAGGAGAGAGAGCGAGGAGAGGCAGACAGGAGAGAGAGCAAGGAGAGACAGCGAGGAGAGGCAGACAGGAGAGAGAGGAGAGACAGCCAGAAGAGCGAGGAGAGGCAGACAGGAGAGGAGAGACATCCAGGAGAGAGAGGAGAGACAGCCAGAAGAGCGAGGAGAGGCAGACAGGAGAGAGAGCAAGGAGAGACAGCCAGGAGAGAGAGCGAGGAGAGGCAGACAGGAGAGAGAGAGAGGAGAGACAGACAGGAGAGAGCAAGGAGAGACAGCCAGGAGAG
>NW_017309577.1:4221-5869 GCF_000935625.1 Nanorana parkeri
GAGAGACAGCCAGAAGAGCGAGGAGAGACAGCCAGAAGAGCGAGGAGAGACAGCCAGGGGAGAGAGGAGAGAGAGCCAGGGGAGGGAGGAGAGACAGCCAGAAGAGCGAGGAGAGACAGCCAGAAGAGCGAGGAGAGACAGCCAGAAGAGCGAGGAGAGACAGCCAGAAGAGCGAGGAGAGACAGCCAGAAGAGCGAGGAGAGACAGCCAGAAGAGCGAGGAGAGACAGCCAGAAGAGCGAGGAGAGACAGCCAGAAGAGCGAGGAGAGACAGCCAGAAGAGCGAGGAGAGACAGCCAGAAGAGCGAGGAGAGACAGCCAGAAGAGCGAGGAGAGACAGCCAGAAGAGCGAGGAGAGACAGCCAGAAGAGCGAGGAGAGACAGCCAGAAGAGCGAGGAGAGACAGCCAGAAGAGCGAGGAGAGACAGCCAGAAGAGCGAGGAGAGACAGCCAGAAGAGCGAGGAGAGACAGCCAGAAGAGCGAGGAGAGACAGCCAGAAGAGCGAGGAGAGACAGCCAGAAGAGCGAGGAGAGACAGCCAGAAGAGCGAGGAGAGACAGCCAGAAGAGCGAGGAGAGACAGCCAGAAGAGCGAGGAGAGACAGCCAGAAGAGCGAGGAGAGACAGCCAGAAGAGCGAGGAGAGACAGCCAGAAGAGCGAGGAGAGACAGCCAGAAGAGCGAGGAGAGACAGCCAGAAGAGCGAGGAGAGACAGCCAGAAGAGCGAGGAGAGACAGCCAGAAGAGCGAGGAGAGACAGCCAGAAGAGCGAGGAGAGACAGCCAGAAGAGCGAGGAGAGACAGCCAGAAGAGCGAGGAGAGACAGCCAGAAGAGCGAGGAGAGACAGCCAGAAGAGCGAGGAGAGACAGCCAGAAGAGCGAGGAGAGACAGCCAGAAGAGCGAGGAGAGACAGCCAGAAGAGCGAGGAGAGACAGCCAGAAGAGCGAGGAGAGACAGCCAGAAGAGCGAGGAGAGACAGCCAGGAGAGCGAGGAGGGAAAGCCAGGAGAGTGAGGAGAGACAGCCAGGAGAGTGAGGAGAGACAGACAGGAGAGAGAGGAGAGACGGCCAGGAGAGCGAGGAGAGACGGCCAGGAGAGCGAGGAGGGACAGCCAGGAGAGTGAGGAGAGACAGCCAGGAGAGAGAGGAGAGACAGCCAGGAGAGAGAGGAGAGACAGCCAGGAGAGCGAGGAGGGAAAGCCAGGAGAGGGAGGAGAGACAGCCAGGAGAGTGAGGAGAGACAGACAGGAGAGAGAGGAGAGACGGCCAGGAGAGCGAGGAGAGACGGCCAGGAGAGCGAGGAGGGACAGCCAGGAGAGTGAGGAGAGACAGCCAGGAGAGCGAGGAAAGACAGCCAGGAGAGCGAGGAAAGACAGCCAGGAGAGAGAGGAGAGACAGCCAGGAGAGCGAGAAGAGACAGCCAGGAGAGCGAGGGAGTTTTTTTTTTCCCGTTGGTAGATCTTAACACAAAAAATTGTGGGCACCCCTGCCTTCCGAATATTGGCCGATTTTCGCATGCGATCGCGTTTTCGTCCAATATCCGTACGGTGAGGAGAGACAGCCAGGAGAGTGAGGAGAGACAGCCAGGAGAGCGAGGAAAGACAGCCAGGAGAGAGAGGAGAGACAGCCAGGAGAGAGAGAGGCTCTCCTG
>NW_017309577.1:6291-7268 GCF_000935625.1 Nanorana parkeri
CTCTCCTGGCCGTCTCTCCTCTCTCTCCTGGCTGTCTCTCCTCTCTCTCCTGGCTGTCTCTCCTCACTCTCCTGGCCGGCTCACACCATTTTCCGGACCAGATCTGATCTGGAAAATGGTGTGAGCCGGCCCGCAGTTCCAGTGCAATCCAGACCAGACAAAATGAGCCATGCAGTATTTTTCTGGTGTGGGACGGACTGCGCTGGTGTGAACAGAGGCCAGAAATAATATAGGGATACATTAGGATGGATTTTGGGTCCGGAAACAATCTGGTCTGGAGATGATCTGAATGAGGTGTGAATGGGCCCTTAAAGGAGAACTATGGGGTCAGTGTTTTTCCCCATAGTTCTCATTAGGGTAACGGGAGGACACAAACTAGCGTCCTCCCGTTACTCTAAGCTCAGTATACCGCGAGCTACAGCTCCCTATAACCTGAGACGCTGCAGCCGGGACGGATCCTGACAATTATGTCTGAACCCCATAGTTCTCCTTTAACACTTTATAGCAGCACCTGTATGGTGGATTTTGGTTTTAGGGAGCAATGTAAATGCAGCTTTCATTTTATACAATGATATGCAAATGTCGGAGATAACCAGGTCCACAGAAACGTCATATGGGACTTTTAAGGTGACACCCCGGACAAAATGCCTTCTTATAAGTAAAAACAATTCATCTTTATTGTTGCAAATTAATATAATTCCATAAAATCAATGTTTATTAAAAACCATACAAAACATAAAAAGAATCCATTCCAGTCCCCGAACTCCGAGCAACAATGTATCTTATTTGTGTGTCACTCGGCTGCAGATCCTCCAATCATCTCTGACACTGTCCTTCCTTCTGGAGGGGGGGCTACGTCTGTTCCCCTTGGTCCCTGTGTGTGTTGTAAAGTAGTCACCGCTCCAAGCTCCGCCCCCGGGATGGACTACAATCTCATGTTTAGTTTACTGATTTGTATTGAGATTGTAGTCCATCCC
>NW_017309577.1:7487-8357 GCF_000935625.1 Nanorana parkeri
CCCCCCGCGCATCGCCTCGCCTCCACCATAACACTGGCAATTGTGTAGCAGAGATTTGTAGCAGCCGCGGACTCTGTTTATGTCCTCGGTATTTGTTGCGTTGGATGAAAGGTCGGTGGGGTCGGTGAGCGCCGGACTCGTGGCAGCGTTTGGCGCTGTAGGCGGAGCCGCCATCTTTTCCGGCAGCCGTATCCGGCTACAAACCATCGGAGGGGAAAGAAAGCCGCTACAAATCTCCGCTACAACGTATCCGAGTCTTCCGATGACGGGTCCTCCCCTGAACGGGTTCCAGCGCCCAATCACAAGCGAGGAACGCAGGGCGCCGCCCACACTGTAACATCATTTATTCGCTCTGTGAAGCAGAAATATTTTCGGGGATGCAAAATATATTCTATTTCCTTCTGATGAAAATAAGTTAGGCTTTGTGTGGCTGTAAAGTCCGTCAGTTCATTGAGTCTCAGGGATACGCCCGGCGGCGGGGTCACCGGAACGGCGCTGGGGGAGGGGCATCTTCAGACGCTGTCTGGGTTGTTTTTCTCGGACACGGAGGACATGCTGTATGAGGTATCGTCATGGTCGGGAGATGCGCGGCTGTAATCCATATCCTCCAATTCTACCCGAGGATCATTCAGGAGGGTCTGCGGGGGACAGAGAGAACAAATCGCATGGAGGATGTCATCATACCCCACACCCCTCCACTCTGTACACTGTGCTGTACCTTCTATACCCCACACCCCTCCACTCTGTACACTGTGCTGTACCTTCTATACCCCACACCCCTCCACTCTGTACACTGTGCTGTACCTTCTATACCCCACACCCCTCCACTCTGTACACTATGCTGTCTCTTCTATACCACACGCCCCCGGT
>NW_017309577.1:8616-9431 GCF_000935625.1 Nanorana parkeri
CACTCTGTACACTGTGCTGTACCTTCTATACCCCACACCCCTCCACTCTGTACACTGTGCTGTACCTTCTATACCCCACACCCCTCCACTCTGTACACTGTGCTGTACCTTCTATACCCCACACCCCTCCACTCTGTACACTGTGCTGTACCTTCTATACCCCACACCCCTCCACTCTGTACACTGTGCTGTACCTTCTATACCCCACACCCCTCCACTCTGTACACTGTGCTGTACCTTCTATACCCCACACCCCTCCACTCTGTACACTGTGCTGTACCTTCTATACCCCACACCCCTCCACTCTGTACACTGTGCTGTACCTTCTATACCCCACACCCCTCCACTCTGTACACTGTGCTGTACCTTCTATACCCCACACCCCTCCACTCTGTACACTGTGCTGTACCTTCTATACCCCACACCCCTTCACTCTGTACACTGTGCTGTACCTTCTATCCCCCACCCCCCTCCACTCTGTACACTGTGCTGTACCTTCTATACCCCACCCCCCTCCACTCTGTGCACTGTGCTGTATCTTCTATATTCCACGCTACGGGGGAAGTCTGGGGAGGACATTGAGAGGCTCCCACCTACCTGCTGCTGCTCGATGTCATTGGATCTGATGGCCAGGATGAGGTTCCGGGTGAAGTTCTGCAGTTCTGCATATTTGTGTTTGTACGTCTCCAGCTCATTCTCTATGTACCGAACCTCCTCATTCTGCAGGAACAACATGGCGGAGAATCAGGGCGGAGCACAGAGACACACAGTACCACAGAGGAAAACATTCTGGTGACAGAAACAATATTGCTGCA
>NW_017309577.1:9451-12749 GCF_000935625.1 Nanorana parkeri
CCTCCACCCCCATCCCCCCTTCACTCCCCTCCCCCGCCCTCCCATCTCCACTCCCCTCCACCGCCATCCCCCCTACCCAGGCCACAACATGCTGCAGAAACAGGGCCCTTGCTCTCTCTGTGGAAGCAGTGGTCTCTCTGCAGAGGTCTGACATGTCTCCTGCTGAGGCATAGCTCTCCAATTACTACTGCGGAATGGAGAGCTCTGACTTAGCAAGATACATGTCAGACCTCTGCAGAGAGACCACTGCTTCCTCACAGGTTCCTTCTCTGCTACATGCTGACAGGGGACAGGCTACTCTACGTTCCATCCGGTCTATCCTTCAGTGAGCGGAGCGACTCTTCATGTCTGAGAGTAGAGCCACATGTAGGCGCCGAATTATAAAGGTTTTAGCCGCCACTGTTCCGAGTGTGCCGGGGGACATAGTGACAACTTTAAAGCTGCCCAATCACTTCTACATGTACAGGAATATGCCCGTCCCCCGTCCCATCCCGCTTCCCCCAATGTAACAGTTAGAATAGACAGAAAGCACAGGAAGCTCACAGGATTTCTGGCAGGATCAGCAGGGATTTTTTGGCACTTATTGAACAGGTATCAGAAAACACTTTCAAATGGATATTTAAGAGAAATTAATTGTTGTGGTTCACATTCATTTTGAACGGGCATCTCGTGAACAATGTTACTTTGTATCTCTCTATCTTCCTCTGATCAATGTTTATAAACAATGTTACTTTGTATCTCTCTATCTCCCTCTGATCAATGTTTATAAACAATGTTACTTTGTATCTCTCTATCTCCTCTGATCAATGTTTATAAACAATGTTACTTTGTGTCTCTCTATCTCCCTCTGATTTATGAACAATGTATCAGGCAGTCATGTTTCAGCACCTTCTACGGTTTATGAATTTTACATTTTAATGTTTCTTTTTCATTACTGGAAATTTCCAGCAAGTCTCAGAGGGGAAGCGGCAGCAGGACGGGACATACTACAGACATTCTGTGATTAAGTTTTTAGGGCTCGTAGATCGTCCACAATTTGTTAAGATTAAAGCACACAAAGTGCACTTGGGAAATGGGAAATTGCTGTCTTGTACATCAGCCTCTACAGCCAACCGAAGCACAGAAACACTCCATACATCAAAGCATCTGAAATAGGAACCGTCTGTGTGGTGTTGTCACCAATCACATTGCGAGCTGCACTGAAGGGAGAATGAAGGTGACATTGTGGCTGATCTGGGGCAGCGCAGACAGTTCTTATTTCTGTTCATGTATCTGTATAATCACCTTATAATCCAGCAGTGAGCGCATCTGCTCGGCGTCCAGCTTGCCGACGGCGTCACCGACCTCCTCCTCCGGAGCTTCCACCTTCTGTGACAGAGAATGGGGAAAGATCATTAGCAGCCAGGTATATAAATGTTGTCACAGAAACAGCGAGAGGAAAGTCGCGGCGCGGAGTGTTTCCAGGGGTCACGGCCGGCAGCAAACAACACAAACATACAAATGGCATTTATTACTCCGGATAAATAGAAATCACAACTGAAGCAAGTGCATCCAAAATGTAATCAGTTCAATCATCTGTATTGTGTCCCTTATTTATATAACAAAAAAGTCAGAGAATTTTAAAAAAAAAAGACACAAAATAAATGTAATATATTGTAAAAATGTAACACATTTGTTTTTGAGTGTGTTAAAACAAATGTGTTACAAATGTGCACAACACCCTGTGGTGTTGAGCAGACCGATTGTCGGGGAGGGTGGATGTGATACAATACAGCGACGGACATACTCATCCCGAGTACCGAGGTCCGTCACACTCTCTACGTACCACGTTGTGCACAGGAAGGCCGTCCAGGCCGTCTTCTTTAACCGCCACATCGTCATTGCGCCCCGCGTCCGGCACTTCATCGGCTGCAAAGATAGAAGACAGATCCGTGTTAAAGAGAACCTCCAGCTCCGGGGTTGGCTCAGCATTCCGGATGTGAGGAAACTATTATAATGAAAATTGTGTTACATTGTATCTGGTCATTTCCTTTTTTTTTTTGTCTCTTTAAATTGAGGAATGAAAGTGATCGCATCTAAAACAATGCAGCTCATGAGACTGAGATCCACCAGGGATGGTGGGAGCCCCTCATAATGGGCACAGCGGGTGTACAGACCCGGGAACTCAGCACAGGGATGGGGGGAGCCCCTCATAATGGGCACAGCGGGTGTACAGACCCGGGAGCTCTCCACTAATGTCAGTCTCAGTCCCTCTTTAGGATTCTGCACATTGGCGTTGTCGGTTCCGCTGGCTGGAGACGCATGGAGTATCAGCTGTACTTTGCGGTATTATTTAATGAATCTTCAGTCACATTTTCTGGTGTGGCGCAGTGCCAGTGGTTGGCGCCTCTCCCCGGCAGCGGGTGAGCAGAATGTTACGGTAGATGAAATGTTCTCGCTGGCACGGTGCGGGGTGGATCTGCGCCATTACAATTATTGAGGGAGATCGAGCAGGTCGGAGGATCAATTAGTCGATGATAATTAAAACTCTGTGCCCCCCTCCCCCGTGTCCCTGAACACCGAGATATTTCGTATGCCAGTTCCTGGCGGCTCCAGTTCTACCGCCACCTGATTTCTAGAAGACAAAGCGTCCAACGGGATGAGAGCCGCAGACGGTTGGCCATGTGTAGGGAATGGTGTGAGCGGGCGGGTGACTGTAGTCGATGTTTGATGAGGTCACAGAGCAAACTAGATGACACACAAGAAGAGTATGGAGGCCCATTCACATTTTTTGGGTGTGGAAAAGGTATCACCACAGTGCCAATCATCGACAGTTTACTAGTGCAGAAAGAGGCACTGATGTCATCACCTAGGTGCCACGCTCTGCATCACTATGGAGCACCCACCATTGAGGAAGTGGCAAAGAGGAACCCGTGTGTCACGTGACCAACTTAGAGACTTATTACAGCACAAAAAGCATACTGCCAGTGGGAGCCAAGATGGCGGCTGTCATGGAGCCCGGAGCTTTATTTGCACTTGTTTTTAAGCTTTTAAAATTTGCAGCTTTCATTAAAATAATCCCTGGTGGTCCTGCCATGAAGGGTTTTCTTCACTCACTTCCTGGTATACGGTGACAACGCTCTGTTCCTCTGGCTCACAATTGACAAGGGACTGGCTCAGTGTTCTCTGTACAGCACTGCGGTATTTGTCAGAGCTATATCAATGTATGATAATAGTGTGTGACTTTGGGGGGACATTAGAGTGTAAGCTTCTCTGTACAGAGACTGATGTGACTGTGGGGGGGGGGGGGGGTAGAGGG
>NW_017309577.1:13060-15474 GCF_000935625.1 Nanorana parkeri
GGGGGGAGGGGGCATTAGAGTGTAAGCTCCTCTGTATAGAGACTGATGCGACTGTGGGGGAGGGGACATTAGAGTGTAAGCTCCTCTGTACAGAGACTGGTGTGACTGTGGGGGAGGGGACATTAGGAGAATCCACACGGCTTTGATATGGTGTTACATTGAAGTTTATCTCCATACAGATCACGGAGTTCTCCTCCGTCTGGTGAAGTGAAGAGGACTCTGTTGTCGGCCTGACGTTCAGGAAACCGGCTGCTTATAATGATGTTTTCGCCGCAATTACCGAGAAACAATTTATCTGCCGCTCTGAGAGATGACAAATCCAAAATACAAACATAACCCTTTCATGTGCGAGGAACAAGATTGTTATTCCAGAGCCGAGAGACACAGAGGAGTGAGAGAGAGGAGGGATGGAGGAGAGCGATGAACGGACTCCCCTCCCATCCCCTTTATATTACCCCTTCCCCCTGATAATGTCCCCGGACTCCCCACCCATCCCCTTTATATTACCCCTTACCCCTGATAATGTCCCCGACTCCCCTCCTCTCCCCTTTATATTACCCCTTACCCCTGATAATGTCCCCGGACTCCCCTCCTCTCCCCTTTATATTACCCCTTACCCCTGATAATGTCCCCGGACTCCCCTCCTATCCCCTTTATATTACCCCTTACCCCTGATAATGTCCCCGGACTCCCCTCCTATCCCCTTTATATTACCCCTTACCCCTGATAATGTCCCCGGACTCCCCTCCTCTCCCCTTTATATTACCCCTTACCCCTGATAATGTCCCCGGACTCCCCTCCTCTCCCCTTTATATTACCCCTTACCCCTGATAATGTCCCCGGACTCCCCTCCTCTCCCCTTTATATTACCCCTTACCCCTGATAATGTCCCCGGACTCCCCTCCTCTCCCCTTTATATTACCCCTTACCCCTGATAATGTCCCCGGACTCCCCTCCTCTCCCCTTTATATTACCCCTTACCCCTGATAATGTCCCCGGACTCCCCTCCTATCCCCTTTATATTACCCCTTACCCCTGATAATGTCCCCGGACTCCCCTCCTATCCCCTTTATATTACCCCTTACCCCTGATAATGTCCCCGGACTCCCCTCCTATCCCCTTTATATTACCCCTTACCCCTGATAATGTCCCCGGACTCCCCTCCTATCCCCTTTATATTACCCCTTACCCCTGATAATGTCCCCGGACTCCCCTCCTCTCCCCTTTATATTACCCCTTCCCCCTGATAATGTCCCCGGACTCCCCTCCTCTCCCCTTTATATTACCCCTTACCCCTGATAATGTCCCCGGACTCCCCTCCCCTTTATATTACCCCTTACCCCTGACAATGTCCCCGGACTAGCAATGAGCAATGTATTTGCACTTTGTACCTTGTAAACTTTCCTCGGAGAGACAAATGGAGACCTCATCATGCCGATCGTTCTCTTCCGCCACCCCGGCTATGGGGTCTTCTGTAGGCGTCAGGGACGAGGAGGAGTGTTCAGGGAAGGTGGCCGGCCCTCCCCGCGGAGGTGGGACTTCGATCCCCATTAGCCGATACTTTCTCCGTCGGTTCCCAATCCATGTCTGCAATGAGAGGAACAAGCGCTGTAATTAATTTGTAGGGACAATACAACCAACAATGGCATTCCAGTTACAGATGGATCTCCCCATCACAATCCTGGCTGTGTCCTCATCCACCTGGGAGTGTTGGGTATCACCACTCTTCTCCATGATATTTAATAGAAGGCAATTTAGAATTAAACATCCAGCCGGGTGAGGGGGAACTCCCACCCCCCTTCCCTCGCTTTGGTGGTTGCCCAAAGATTGACTCCGATGGAAATCCAATGGAATTGAATCCACAATTCTCAGGACGGATTATTCCTGGACGCGCTGATTTATGGCGGGCTCCCTCAGACCCTCCTGACGATTCTCAACCACATTCCACGACAAGGAACAGGACGAGGCCTCAGAGCGATGACATGGTGACCAGCGAGATCGTCCGTGTTCATGAATGATGACATGTAAGGGGTCCTCTACAGCAGGACATCTTAAAGTGCAGGTCGGGACCCAATATGGGGTCACGCAAGTGAATAGGGGGGGGGGTCGCGACTAAAACTCAATCCCCACGGCCGCCATCAGGGGGTTCCAGTACCTTCCCGAGTACGTCCGTGCAGGAATAATTTTTTTTCAGGGGGCGGAGCTTTTTATTCCCTGGCAGAAGCACTGAAGAGAAGGCAGGAGCAGGGCACAGTTGCAGGAGGGGAAAGGTAAGTTTTTTTCCAGCAGAAATTCCTGGTGGGGAAGGAAGTCAGTTGTTGGTGGTGGTAATAGAGACAGACACCAACCATTGGTGGGGAGTAGCTAAAGGAGGAGAGAGGCACCAACTGACCCTTGGGGAGGAGGAGAGAGAC
>NW_017309577.1:16583-17525 GCF_000935625.1 Nanorana parkeri
TCCCCAGCAGGAGGAAGGAGGTCCTGATCCCTCTATATAGATCTTTATTATCACTAGAGGGTCCCCAGCAGGAGGAAGGAGGTCCTGATCCCTCTATATAGATCTTTATTATCACTAGAGGGTCCCCAGCAGGAGGAAGGAGGTCCTGATCCCTCTATATAGATCTTTATTATCACTAGAGGGATCCCCAGCAGGAGGAAGGAGGTCCTGATCCCTCTATATAGATCTATCACTAGAGGGATCCCCAGCAGGAGGAAGGAGGTCCTGATCCCTCTATATAGATCTTTAGTTATCACTAGAGGGTCCCCAGCAGGAGGAAGATCCAATTGTTACCCAACCAAATATTAGCATGGGGAAGATCTTGGTCCAAAAGACTGACCATGGAATGGTTGTTGGTGGCAAATGTGGTTGTTGTCACATCTCAGACCCCTCGGTCCTCTCGGGATTGTAACACCCCATGGGCTCTAAAGCGTAGACTTTCTGTGGAGAATCCGAATTATCGATGGGAAAGGTTAGAGGAGGAGTGCCGGAATGGTGCCGAGGGGTGTACATGGGATTCAAATGGGATCATCTGCCTAATACACAAAGTAACTAGAAGAGAAGACGGAGAATCCTTCCATGTCTGATGAGGGAGCATGGCAACAAAACGTGTTCATTGACAGCTAAAGGTTTCCACATAATAGTCATGCGCGGTCTCTCTTTCCGACCACAAAACGCACTGGCCGCGACCAAGCGGCGTCCCAAACATCGGAAGTGCCTGACGTGAATCTGTTTTGGTGACAAACCTCCAAAGAGAGGAATCTGATCGATCTATGCTGCGGATCAATGGACCGAGTAACACTGACGGCAGGTAATCACTGCGGATACTTTGTTTCACATCATTCATTCATCTTCTGGTGAGTGCAGGACTCTTGGACTTGTGTCGGTTCATCGGACACCTTG
>NW_017309577.1:20241-20775 GCF_000935625.1 Nanorana parkeri
CCCCTCTGCAATCCCTCCACCGGCTTCCATCCCCTGCCCCCCTCTGCCAATCCCTGCACTGGCTCCCACTCGCCCAAAAGGATAAAATTCAAAATATTAACAATGACTTACAAAGGCGTCCACAACTCCGCCCCCGACTATATCTCAAACCTCGTCTCAAAGTATAACCCTAACCGTCCCCTCCGCTCCTCCCAAGACCTCCTGCTTTCCAGCTCCCTCGTCAGCTCCTCCCATGCTCTCCTCCAGGACTTCTCTAGAGTCACTCCCATCCTCTGGAATTCTTTACCCCAACCTGTCCGTCTATCTCCCACCTTGACTGCCTTTAGGCGATCCCTAAAGACTCATCTCTTCAGGGAAGCCGATCCCACCTCAACCTAACCGCTCAACCATCACGTTCCCAAACAATTCATCCCCACACAGCTACCTCCTCATCACTTCCCTCTCCCCGTTAGATTGTATGCCCTCATGGGCAGGGCCCTCCTTACCATCTTGTCTTGAATTGTATTGTGATTGTAATGCCTTCCTTATATTGTA
>NW_017309577.1:21412-24262 GCF_000935625.1 Nanorana parkeri
CCCTGCCCCCTCTGCCAATCCCTCCACCGGCTTCCATCCCCTGCCCCCCTCTGCCAATCCCTGCACTGGCTCCCACTCGCCCAAAAGGATAAAATTCAAAATATTAACAATGACTTACAAAGGCGTCCACAACTCCGCCCCCGACTATATCTCAAACCTCGTCTCAAAGTATAACCCTAACCGTCCCCTCCGCTCCTCCCAAGACCTCCTGCTTTCCAGCTCCCTCGTCAGCTCCTCCCATGCTCTCCTCCAGGACTTCTCTAGAGTCACTCCCATCCTCTGGAATTCTTTACCCCAACCTGTCCGTCTATCTCCCACCTTGACTGCCTTTAGGCGATCCCTTAAGACTCATCTCTTCAGGGAAGCCGATCCCACCTCAACCTAACCGCTCAACCATCACGTTCCCAAACAATTCATCCCCACACAGCTCCCTCTTCATGTATCACTGGCCCCTCCCTTTTAGGTTGTAAGCCCTCAGGGGCGGGGCCCTCCTTACCATCTTGTCTTGAATTGTATTGTGATTGTAATGTCTTCCTGATATTGTACAGCGCTGCGCACACTGTTGGCGCCATATAAATCCTGTGTAATAATTCTACGCTCGGCATCGCTCTCTATATACATATACAGGCTGACAGGTGCCTATTGTCTCTTTACAGCGGAGCTCTGCAGGAAGTCATCTCTGAACACCCAACATGGAGAACCTTGAAGAACGAGGACTACAGAAGACCAGCCAGAGCCCCCCCCGTCTGCTAAGAGCCAATGAGGCTTCAGGGGGCACCAAATCTAGACAACTGAAGATCGGGAAGTCAATGGCAGACGTTGGCGTACGATAGAGGAAAGCAGCATGAGCTGAACGCTATGGAGTCACCACGGAGCAAAATCCCTACAGAACATTCTGGGGACCTCGTGGAATCCACATTGCTGAGATTCCAGGCTGCCGTGAAGGCAAACGACGAGGAACCTCCTCCGTACTAGAGGTAGGGGTGCCTAATAAAGTGGCCACCCAGTGTGCACATATTTAGCTGCTGCTCTGGGGAGGCCCAATCAGAATCGTGCAGGTGACATTAAAGTGGACCTGTAAGTAGCTTTACAAGTCTCCATGAATAAATTCCCAACATGTCACAATACAACCTTCTATCATTAAAAAGATGTCCCTGAGCTCCAGTCAGCGGCTTTACCTAGGCCGAGATGATGTCATCGGTCTGCTGCAGGCAGGAGGAAGCATTACCTCAGTCTCCTCTCCCCCCAGTGATCAGTCTGCTGCAGACAGGAGGAAGCATTTCCTCCGTCTCCCCTCCCCCAGGGCTCAGTCTGCTGCAGGCAGGAGGAAGCATTACCTCAGTCTCCTCTCCCCCCAGTGATCAGTCTGCTGCAGACAGGAGGAAGCATTTCCTCCGTCTCCCCTCCCCCAGGGCTCAGTCTGCTGCAGGCAGGAGGAAGCATTACCTCAGTCTCCTCTCCCCCCAGTGATCAGTCTGCTGCAGACAGGAGGAAGCATTTCCTCCGTCTCCCCTCCCCCAGGGCTCAGTCTGCTGCAGGCAGGAGGAAGCATTACCTCAGTCTCCTCTCCCCCCAGTGATCAGTCTGCTGCAGACAGGAGGAAGCATTTCCTCCGTCTCCCCTCCCCCAGGGCTCAGTCTGCTGCAGGCAGGAGGAAGCATTACCTCAGTCTCCTCTCCCCCCAGTGATCAGTCTGCTGCAGACAGGAGGAAGCATTTCCTCCGTCTCCCCTCCCCCAGGGCTCAGTCTGCTGCAGGCAGGAGGAAGCATTACCTCAGTCTCCTCTCCCCCCAGTGATCAGTCTGCTGCAGACAGGAGGAAGCATTTCCTCCGTCTCCCCTCCCCCAGGGCTCAGTCTGCTGCAGGCAGGAGGAAGCATTACCTCAGTCTCCTCTCCCCCCAGTGATCAGTCTGCTGCAGACAGGAGGAAGCATTTCCTCCGTCTCCCCTCCCCCAGGGCTCAGTCTGCTGCAGGCAGGAGGAAGCATTACCTCAGTCTCCTCTCCCCCCAGTGATCAGTCTGCTGCAGACAGGAGGAAGCATTTCCTCCGTCTCCCCTCCCCCAGGGCTCAGTCTGCTGCAGGCAGGAGGAAGCATTACCTCAGTCTCCTCTCCCCCCAGTGATCAGTCTGCTGCAGACAGGAGGAAGCATTTCCTCCGTCTCCCCTCCCCCAGGGCTCAGTCTGCTGCAGGCAGGAGGAAGCATTACCTCAGTCTCCTCTCCCCCCAGTGATCAGTCTGCTGCAGGCAGGAGGAAGCATTTCTTCAGTCCCCCCTCCCCCAGTGATCATACTGCAACATTGTAACTTTCTATCTAGTCACAAAGTGAGAGGCTGCGGCAGGGGGCTGATCTGTCTCAGGCATTTGTGAACGCAGCCAAGAACTATGCACAGACACCGGGATTTACATGACCGCGTCATCTCTGAGCCGCCACCTCAGTCCAGGAAGTGAATGGTGACCCTGAATGATGTCGGAACAAAGAAGGCGCTGCCCTTCTGGAGAGAATAGCAGATGAAGGCCATGTCTGGGGGAGTCATGTGATCTCTGCGAGTAGGTGATACCTGGAATTGTCACAATGACACATTACTCGGCAATTCTAATGCTACAAAGTGCAGCGTCTCAGCACTGCGCAGCCGGCATTAGAGAGACCCCGTGTGGCTGTTCGTTGTCAGGAATAGCCGGGGGCGATGTACCTGCCCCAGGGCCACCCGCCGGACAGTTTTCAGATGACTGGTATCCACGCCGCGGCACTAAGAACAACGCGCCGTCTGCGCAGAGGATTCTATCCGCACAGAATGCCCCACCCCCCGAAATAAATAAGAGAAAAGTGACAGCTCAGCAGCTGCTCAT
>NW_017309577.1:24347-24947 GCF_000935625.1 Nanorana parkeri
AACCGGACAGACGTCGCATCCCGCCGCGGCGGTTTATAAAGGCGCGAGCCGATTGGCTGAAGTTGAAATTGTTCATCTCGGCACGCTCAGCTCTGCGAGCTCTCGCCAGAGGAGGTGCCGAGGAGAAAATTACATGACACACTGCTCGCAAAGGCAGCGCGCCCACCGCTCCGCGCTGCTTCGCCTGCAGTGTGTCACGGCCTTAAACATTCCGTGCCGGGAGAGCGCAGGCGGGGGCGGAGCTAAAACTTTACTTCCAAGTTGTGGATGAAATAAAGAATGTTAGAACATCTCATTCTTCTCCGAGACAAAGCTTTACCCTCTTCATCTACGGCCTGGAAACCTCGTCATGTGATTGTCATTAGTCAGAACCATAAAAACTGCAATTCAATGTCACTAAACGCACAACAATGTATATAGAAAAATAATCCTATGAAGGAGGTCCTGATCCCTCTATATAGATCTTTATTATCACTAGAGGGGCCCCCAGCAGGAGGAAGGAGGTCCTGATCCCTCTATATAGATCTTTATTATCACTAGAGGGGTCCCCAGCAGGAGGAAGGAGGTCCTGATTCCTCTATATAGATCTATCACTAGAGG
>NW_017309577.1:25109-27322 GCF_000935625.1 Nanorana parkeri
GCAGTCCACATTCAGCTCTGAAGCCACGGCCTCTATCTTCTCTCGGCACACGGAGCCCAGGCTGGTCATGCCGTTGTCCCAGTACTTCTTCAGGGTTGCCAGGTCATGGTCACTGAACTGAGTTCGATCCTGGAGCTGTCCAGACAGAAAGAGAGAAACATAGGGGGGGGGGGGTCATTCTCCATTTATTGTACCAACACCCCCGTCCCCGCCCTGCCCCCCAACTCTCCCATTCACCAATGGTATATCTGGCCAACGCTGTTCAGCTGACACCTGCCGTGGAGGCCGTGGAGGCTGCCATTTCCCGTCCTCTCCTCCCGATGACGCTGGTTCTCCTGGCTGTCATGATCATCCTGTGACTTCAATACTTCCTGAGTATTGACCCAGAACGAGTATGCAGATTAGGATCTCTGATTTCACTGCCTGCATGCTTGTTCCGGAGGGTGACATAACAGCCAGGTACGTGTCATTAGTGCCGGCCTCGTATTTCCCTCCCAGGACACGAGGTCAATATTACATCACGCGGCCGCAGACGGCTCATTGCAATGCACATCTGGCAATCCGAACCACAGAGGAGAGGAATCCCACTGACATCACCCGGGAATTCCCCCCAGTGTCCTCCGCTCCATGCGTGATGTCAGCGCATTCCTCCCGGAGGGAACTCCAGCGTGTTTTCTGTCACCGGATACCAATCAGCAACGCGCAGGAAGTGCAACCTAATGCAAGTCCAGCAGCAATGGTCTGGAGGAAAGCAAAACAACCTCCCCCCTCCAGGGTAACTATTACCAGTCTTCTATCTGACCTCCATCCTCCTTCAGTCTTCTATCTGACCTCCGTCCTCCCCTTCAGTCTTCTATCTGACCTCCGTCCTTCCCTTCAGTCTTCTATCTGACCTCCGTCCTTCCCTTCAGTCTTCTATCTGACCTCCGTCCTTCCCTTCAGTCTTCTATCTGACCTCCGTCCTTCCCTTCAGTCTTCTATCTGACCTCCGTCCTTCCCTTCAGTCTTCTATCTGACCTCCGTCCTTCCCTTCAGTCTTCTATCTGACCTCCGTCCTTCCCTTCAGTCTTCTATCTGACCTCCGTCCTTCCCTTCAGTCTTCTATCTGACCTCCGTCCTTCCCTTCAGTCTTCTATCTGACCTCCGTCCTTCCCTTCAGTCTTCTATCTGACCTCCGTCCTTCCCTTCAGTCTTCTATCTGACCTCCGTCCTTCCCTTCAGTCTTCTATCTGACCTCCGTCCTTCCCTTCAGTCTTCTATCTGACCTCCGTCCTTCCCTTCAGTCTTCTATCTGACCTCCGTCCTTCCCTTCAGTCTTCTATCTGACCTCCGTCCTTCCCTTCAGTCTTCTATCTGACCTCCGTCCTTCCCTTCAGTCTTATATCTGACCTCCGTCCTCCCCTTCAGTCTTCTATCTGACCTCCGTCCTCCCCTTCAGTCTTATATCTGACCTCCGTCCTTCCCTTCAGTCTTCTATCTGACCTCCGTCCTTCCCTTCAGTCTTCTATCTGACCTCCGTCCTTCCCTTCAGTCTTCTATCTGACCTCCGTCCTCCCCTTCAGTCTTCTATCTGACCTCTGTCCTTCATCATCTAGCTCCATCCTGACGGTGCCCGGCCCCGCTCCTTTCATTAATTGGATTTCAGTTCTGTCAATCATGGAGGCCCAGCATCACATGTGGGCGTTACCTAGGGCGGTCTGCTGTTGGACTTGCCACCACAGGTCAACTGCACCACAACCTTATCTACAATGCACAAACAAAAGTGGGCAATGGGACTTTTCAGGTGGATCCACCTCATCATTCCCTCCGGGGGATGTGTGGACTCGCGGTGCCAATACTAAAGTCTGGTGCTTCTCACCCTATGGGATCTGTTGGAAAAATCTAGGACTAGTTTGTGGAAATCGCTTAAAGGAGAAGTCTGAGGTCAGTGTTTTTCCCCGTAGTTCTCCTAAGGGTAACGGGAGGACATATACTAACCTCCTCCCGTCACCCTAGGCTCAGTATATAGGGAGCTACAGCTCGCGGTATACTGAGACGCCGCGGCCGGGACGGATCCCAACATCGATGTCGAGATCCGCCCAGCTGCGTGAGTGACAGCTGGCTCCGCCTATCTAGAGGCAGAGCCAGCTGTACCGGCTCCTCCCCCGTCCGTTCCGCCAGTCAGCGCTTGAGGATCGGAGCGGGGAGGGGGGAATCCCTGCAGGGAGCCGTGA
>NW_017309577.1:30112-42701 GCF_000935625.1 Nanorana parkeri
CCTTCCCTTCAGTCTTCTATCTGACCTCCGTCCTTCCCTTCAGTCTTCTATCTGACCTCCGTCCTTCCCTTCAGTCTTCTATCTGACCTCCGTCCTCCCCTTCAGTCTTCTATCTGACCTCTGTCCTTCATCATCTAGCTCCATCCTGACGGTGCCCGGCCCCGCTCCTTTCATTAATTGGATTTCAGTTCTGTCAATCATGGAGGCCCAGCATCACATGTGGGCGTTACCTAGGGCGGTCTGCTGTTGGACTTGCCACCACAGGTCAACTGCACCACAACCTTATCTACAATGCACAAACAAAAGTGGGCAATGGGACTTTTCAGGTGGATCCACCTCATCATTCCCTCCGGGGGATGTGTGGACTCGCGGTGCCAATACTAAAGTCTGGTGCTTCTCACCCTATGGGATCTGTTGGAAAAATCTAGGACTAGTTTGTGGAAATCGCTTAAAGGAGAAGTCTGAGGTCAGTGTTTTTCCCCGTAGTTCTCCTAAGGGTAACGGGAGGACATATACTAACCTCCTCCCGTCACCCTAGGCTCAGTATATAGGGAGCTACAGCTCGCGGTATACTGAGACGCCGCGGCCGGGACGGATCCCAACATCGATGTCGAGATCCGCCCAGCTGCGTGAGTGACAGCTGGCTCCGCCTATCTAGAGGCAGAGCCAGCTGTACCCGCCCCCTCCCCCGTCCGTTCCGCCAGTCAGCGCTGGAGGATCGGAGCGGGGAGGGGGGGGCATCCCTGCAGGGAGCCGTGACTGACAGTCACGGCGCTCTGCAGGGAGATGATCGAGAAGTGAGTGAGCGCCGGTATGTGTTCCCTCACCTCCCGATCTACTGAGCCGACCTGTGACAGTCTCATTGTCACAGGTCGGCTCGTACTATGAGGAGGAGTGAAAATCACTCACCACATAGCCCTCCTTTGATGATTGACAGATGTTTGCAGACGTGTGGCTCGATGCAGATATATCTGGCAGGACCTCGGCATTGTGACCTATCAGCATACGCAATGCACCCCATTAAAATCAGCCCCCATATAGGCAGACATCGATCTCAATGACCCAGAGGCAAGTGCTCCCTGGAATATCCTGTCTGGTTCCTATAGGGGGGTCTGGATTAGGTTTGGCCAGCACTGTATGCACTCATATCTTCCACACTTCCTGAAGAAGCAGCATACTGTGACTGCGAAACGCGTTGAACCTCACCTTTACCCCATCAGAGGATTCAGCGATTGAATACTGTGAAATAACTCGATAGTTCGGGAATATTCAGGACTAGGTGACTGGTGGGGGCCACACGGGGAAGTAACTTGCCTAATGTGTATTACACCAACAAACATCGCCACATACGGATACTTTTATGAATTTATTTTATAATAACACAAGTTTCTTATAAAGTATCAGAAACTCCTTCTATGTGATTCCAGTGAAGTGGAACTTTAAAGGTTTCATTGCCCATTTCTTGGTTCAGAAGTTCAGGAAACGTAAGGGCAAAATGGCGGCCGCGCATGCGCACACCGAATCTCCACGTGGCCGGATAACGCTCCATAGCGTGCAGGCGCGTGCAAACCGGAAGTGCGCAAAAACACGTCCGTCGCACAGGAAGTGATGCTGCTACCTTGTTAGCTCACCATATGAAGACGAGCCTGCCCCCGCTCCATTGCTGATGGTCTTTCCAGCTGGTGTTCCTGCGTGCTTGTACCCGTTGGATTCCTGTGACCTGCCTGACCCGGTTTGTTTTGGACCTTGCTATTGGATTGCTGCCTGCCTCTGACCTCGGCCTGCTTCCTGGACTTTGCCCTCTGCCTCCTGATTCTGTACTCCGCTGCCCGGCTGGCTTTCCTGACCACGCTCCAGTCTCTTGTTCCTGCTCCCACGCTGTCTGCTTGGTGGACCTCCCGGCGCACTGACTACACGTCGTCATCAGGACGTCTCCTGCACAGTGTCGGTTCCCATCCGTGGCGCTCGTGCTCCTCGCTGTCCATCTGCTTCCTGTTCCCACCTCCAGGGGCGGAAGGACGCGAGTCGCAAGAGAAGCCTCCTGTCAGGAACCGGATCTGAACCCAGGACCTCTGCTGTAGCTGGCGGTGGTTCTACCTGCTGAGCCACCTTAGACCCTTGGATAGCTCCTTGCCGGATCTCCTGTGCAATCCTCAGGTAGACCTAGTGTCTGCTGAACTCTGAACTTCTTGCTCCTCCCTTGAACTTCCTATTTAAGCCACGCCTCTGCACTTCCTGTTTGCCGGATTTTTGTGCTCCTGCCAATATCTTGCTTCCTGCTCCCTCTGTGATACAATCCGCTCATACTGCTACCCGTGTACCGACCTTTGGCTGCTGATTCACCGACTACTCTCATCACTTCCTGCTACATACCTGATACCTTTGGCTCCTGACCTCGGCTTGTTCCATGACTACGCTTCTGCCTGCTCCTCCACTACCACCCTCTGCTTGTGTACCGAACCTGGCCTGTTATACCACGAACGTGCCTGCTGCTTCAGCTACTGGACTCTGAGCCTGACCCCAGATCGTGACACCTCCTCACCTTTCCGGTCTCTTACCAGGTACGTGACAGGAAAGTACCAGCCGGCCATATATCGGACTCGGCGGACATTTGGTTCATTCTGAGATTGTAGAATCTCGATACAAACTCCATTACCTCCCGCCGGAAGGACTGTGTTCTGGGGAAGTCCATGGAGATAACCTGCTGCCTCCTCCTGTAGATTTTCCTCTGATCGCAGAGCTCAGCGAGAACCCGATTAACCTTCCTGCGGCTTAGCGGCTCTTTTGTGCAGCTTTTGTTTGTTGCGGATCTCGGCGCCGCGGAGAAATCACTTCTAGGAGAATGTCCGGGCTTGCGGCTGATCCTCGGGGGGTTTCATCCGTCCCTCCATTTGGGGAATTTCCATGAAATCTTAAAACAAGAGTTTACTCCTAATACAGCCGAAATATTAGCGGGCGTCGGGGGATTAAACCGCCATTCCCGGGCCACAGCGTTCACACATTAGGAAAGCTACGGGGGGAGATTCTTCAAAAGAGTAATATGGAAATGGGAAACTCCGTCCAAGCTGAAGTCTGGAAGCGTAAATCATTTGATGGTTGTCAAGAAGCCCGTCGACTATTCTGTGGCTTGATAAAGAGGAAACCTCCTCGAAACGCGTAACCGATTCCTGCAGGCACTAAGATCACCCCCCCTAGATCCTTTACTGCCCCACGCGCTGGTCCATCTCTGTGCACTCCTCTGACAGTTCCATCTGACACTGCGCAAAGACGCATAGAGTCCGGGGTCACAGAGCCGATCACGGCTTACCGCTTTCCCTTTTCAGCCGCCGCGGCTCAGCCTGGCCAGCTGAGCTTGTGATGTTGGCTGACACTTTGTTCTCCCACTCCGGTCAGACAGCCACTCTCTCCCCACCTGCCAGCTGTGGACACCTGATCAGACAGACCCTGGAGAGAATCCTGTGAGAGACATCAGGGCACGGAAGCTCACATCCCAACTGTAAGTCACCATTTGTTCTATCTCACAGGGCAAGGCAGATTATGGTGTCCGCATTCCTAATTGACATGTATTTTCCCTAGCTATGTGTGCCCATCCAGCGTTCAGCACATTGGGTCACCCACGGGAATTATAGGTAGTTGCGCTCCTCAGAAAATTGTTTTGTTTCGAAGCACTATGGGTGGTGTGCCGCCGGCATCTGCGCACGCGCATACTCAGGGTGTGACCCGTAGAGCTAGCCATGGGTGTGCGTCTCTGCGTGGATGTGCGCGCACCACAGATTCTGGCGCCAGGCGGGCTATTTAAACTGTGCCTCCTGGATGTTGCGGTGCTGGATGATCATCAGCTATCGCAGCAAGTATCCAGCTTGTCGTTTCCACGTGCTATTGACCCGGCTATCCCGATTCCCCCGGCTTCTCCTGCTCTTTGATCTCGGATTGTTCCTGACTATTCTCTGCCTGCTGCATGGTACCTTGCTGCCCTCCTGGTTCTGACCTCGGCCTGCACCTCCTCTACGGCTACTCCTGCTACCTAGTCCTGCCTGCCACCTGGTTCCTGCTCTGCCAGCTTCGCATCTTGCCACCACCTAGCCTGCATCCGGACGTGCATTCCGGTGCGTTGCGTGCGGTGTCACATTGACGGATTAGACGGTTTCCTGGCTCCAGCCTGCAGGCACTTGTGCCCCTCTGTTCCCTGGGCACCCTGTTCCACTTCTCAGGGGTCTCGGGAGCGGAGTTGCAGGGGAGGCCTCCCTCGTCATCTCAAGCTACGAGACAATGATATTTTAACTGCAACCATTTAACCGTTCAGGGTCACCAGTGTCTGGAGAGTTGGCAACATGGTCTCGGAGTGCCCGGATTATAGCCCAATGTTCAGAAAGACATAAGAAGGTGGAAAGAAAAACTGACCACCCAATGACAGGTCACAACCATACATGCGTGTATTAGATAAATAATGATGATTGTGATCTGTGACGGCGGCCCTACTACTGACCTAATATCAGGGGAGCAATGTGTGGTGGAGTGGAGGGAGTAGGTCTATGGGCAGGATGGGTGACATTTGGGTTTGTGGGGAGAAATATGGGTGTAAGGACAGGCGGGGTAGGTTAAAGGTAGATCTGTGGAGAGGGTGGACATGGGTCTATGGGCAGGATGGGTGACATTTGAGTCTGTGGGGAGAAATATGGGTGTAAGGACAGGGTGGTAGGTTAAAGGTAGATCTGTGGAGAGGGTGGACATGGGTCTATGGGCCAGAGGGTAAAAGGTGGGTCTACAATTGGGGCAGTAAAAGATGTATCTATGGCAAGAGCATGAAGAGTGCCTCTATGGATAAAGCATACAAGGGAAGCCTATGAGCAGGAGGTAAAAGGGGGATCCATTGAAGGTGGATGGAAAGCAAGGGATGAAGGGTAGGTCTATGTTGGGCGCATGAAAGACTGGTCTATGAGTGGGGGACAACATTTGAGTCTATGGGCAATAGAGGATGAAAGGTGGGTTTATGGGTAAAAGATAAAATGTGAGTCTATGGGTGGCAGATGAAAGGTCAACAGGTAGAGAATAAGAGACTTGCTTATGGGCAGTGGAGGATGGAAGATGGGTCTATGGGCAGTGGAGGATGGAAGATGGGTCTATGAGCAGTGGAGGATGGAAGATGGGTCTATGGGCAGTGGAGGATGGAAGATGGGTCTATGGGCAGTGGAGGATGGAAGATGGGTCTATGGGCAGTGGAGGATGGAAGATGGGTCTATGGGCAGTGGAGGATGGAAGATGGGTCTATGGGCAGTGGAGGATGGAAGATGGGTCTATGGGCAGTGGAGGATGGAAGATGGGTCTATGGGCAGTGGAGGATGGAAGATGGGTCTATGGGCAGTGGAGGATGGAAGATGGGTCTATGGGCAGTGGAGGATGGAAGATGGGTCTATGGGCAGTGGAGGATGGAAGATGGGTCTATGGGCAGTGGAGGATGGAAGATGGGTCTATGGGCAGTGGAGGATGGAAGATGGGTCTATGGGCAGTGGAGGATGGAAGATGGGTCTATGGGCAGTGGAGGATGGAAGATGGGTCTATGGGCAGTGGAGGATGGAAGATGGGTCTATGGGCAGTGGAGGATGGAAGATGGGTCTATGGGCAGTGGAGGATGGAAGATGGGTCTATGGGCAGTGGAGGATGGAAGATGGGTCTATGGGCAGTGGAGGATGGAAGATGGGTCTATGGGCAGTGGAGGATGGAAGATGGGTCTATGGGCAGTGGAGGATGGAAGATGGGTCTATGGGCAGTGGAGGATGGAAGATGGGTCTATGGGCAGTGGAGGATGGAAGATGGGTCTATGGGCAGTGGAGGATGGAAGATGGGTCTATGGGCAGTGGAGGATGGAAGATGGGTCTATGGGCAGTGGAGGATGGAAGATGGGTCTATGGGCAGTGGAGGATGGAAGATGGGTCTATGGGCAGTGGAGGATGGAAGATGGGTCTATGGGCAGTGGAGGATGGAAGATGGGTCTATGGGCAGTGGAGGATGGAAGATGGGTCTATGGGCAGTGGAGGATGGAAGATGGGTCTATGGGCAGTGGAGGATGGAAGATGGGTCTATGGGCAGTGGAGGATGGAAGATGGGTCTATGGGCAGTGGAGGATGGAAGATGGGTCTATGGGCAGTGGAGGATGGAAGATGGGTCTATGGGCAGTGGAGGATGGAAGATGGGTCTATGGGCAGTGGAGGATGGAAGATGGGTCTATGGGCAGTGGAGGATGGAAGATGGGTCTATGGGCAGTGGAGGATGGAAGATGGGTCTATGGGCAGTGGAGGATGGAAGATGGGTCTATGGGCAGTGGAGGATGGAAGATGGGTCTATGGGCAGTGGAGGATGGAAGATGGGTCTATGGGCAGTGGAGGATGGAAGATGGGTCTATGGGCAGTGGAGGATGGAAGATGGGTCTATGGGCAGTGGAGGATGGAAGATGGGTCTATGGGCAGTGGAGGATGGAAGATGGGTCTATGGGCAGTGGAGGATGGAAGATGGGTCTATGGGCAGTGGAGGATGGAAGATGGGTCTATGGGCAGTGGAGGATGGAAGATGGGTCTATGGGCAGTGGAGGATGGAAGATGGGTCTATGGGCAGTGGAGGATGGAAGATGGGTCTATGGGCAGTGGAGGATGGAAGATGGGTCTATGGGCAGTGGAGGATGGAAGATGGGTCTATGGGCAGTGGAGGATGGAAGATGGGTCTATGGGCAGTGGAGGATGGAAGATGGGTCTATGGGCAGTGGAGGATGGAAGATGGGTCTATGGGCAGTGGAGGATGGAAGATGGGTCTATGGGCAGTGGAGGATGGAAGATGGGTCTATGGGCAGTGGAGGATGGAAGATGGGTCTATGGGCAGTGGAGGATGGAAGATGGGTCTATGGGCAGTGGAGGATGGAAGATGGGTCTATGGGCAGTGGAGGATGGAAGATGGGTCTATGGGCAGTGGAGGATGGAAGATGGGTCTATGGGCAGTGGAGGATGGAAGATGGGTCTATGGGCAGTGGAGGATGGAAGATGGGTCTATGGGCAGTGGAGGATGGAAGATGGGTCTATGGGCAGTGGAGGATGGAAGATGGGTCTATGGGCAGTGGAGGATGGAAGATGGGTCTATGGGCAGTGGAGGATGGAAGATGGGTCTATGGGCAGTGGAGGATGGAAGATGGGTCTATGGGCAGTGGAGGATGGAAGATGGGTCTATGGGCAGTGGAGGATGGAAGATGGGTCTATGGGCAGTGGAGGATGGAAGATGGGTCTATGGGCAGTGGAGGATGGAAGATGGGTCTATGGGCAGTGGAGGATGGAAGATGGGTCTATGGGCAGTGGAGGATGGAAGATGGGTCTATGGGCAGTGGAGGATGGAAGATGGGTCTATGGGCAGTGGAGGATGGAAGATGGGTCTATGGGCAGTGGAGGATGGAAGATGGGTCTATGGGCAGTGGAGGATGGAAGATGGGTCTATGGGCAGTGGAGGATGGAAGATGGGTCTATGGGCAGTGGAGGATGGAAGATGGGTCTATGGGCAGTGGAGGATGGAAGATGGGTCTATGGGCAGTGGAGGATGGAAGATGGGTCTATGGGCAGTGGAGGATGGAAGATGGGTCTATGGGCAGTGGAGGATGGAAGATGGGTCTATGGGCAGTGGAGGATGGAAGATGGGTCTATGGGCAGTGGAGGATGGAAGATGGGTCTATGGGCAGTGGAGGATGGAAGATGGGTCTATGGGCAGTGGAGGATGGAAGATGGGTCTATGGGCAGTGGAGGATGGAAGATGGGTCTATGGGCAGTGGAGGATGGAAGATGGGTCTATGGGCAGTGGAGGATGGAAGATGGGTCTATGGGCAGTGGAGGATGGAAGATGGGTCTATGGGCAGTGGAGGATGGAAGATGGGTCTATGGGCAGTGGAGGATGGAAGATGGGTCTATGGGCAGTGGAGGATGGAAGATGGGTCTATGGGCAGTGGAGGATGGAAGATGGGTCTATGGGCAGTGGAGGATGGAAGATGGGTCTATGGGCAGTGGAGGATGGAAGATGGGTCTATGGGCAGTGGAGGATGGAAGATGGGTCTATGGGCAGTGGAGGATGGAAGATGGGTCTATGGGCAGTGGAGGATGGAAGATGGGTCTATGGGCAGTGGAGGATGGAAGATGGGTCTATGGGCAGTGGAGGATGGAAGATGGGTCTATGGGCAGTGGAGGATGGAAGAATGGTCTATGGGCAGTGGAGGATGGAAGATGGGTCAATGGGCAGTAGAGGATGGAAGAGGGGTCTATGGGCAGTGGAGGATGGAAGATGAGTCTATGGGCAGTAGAGTACGGAAGGTGGGTCAATGGATGGATGTTAAAGTCTGAATCTATGGGTAAATGGTAAAAGGCGGGTTTATGGGTGTGAGGTAGAAATAGGGTCTATGTTGAAGGGATGAAAAGGGAGATTTTTGTATAAATAAGGGAAAGAGTAGGATAAAAAGGTGAGCCTATGGGTGGAGGTTGAAAGGCGGGCCTATGGGTGGAGTTTGAAAGGCGGGCCTATGGGTGGAGGATGAAAGGCGAGTCTATGGGTGGAGGATGAAAGGCGAGTCTATGGGTGGAGGATGAAAGGTAGTTCTGTGGATTGAGGATGAAAGGTAGTTCTATGGGTGGAGGATGAAAGGCGGGCCTATGGGTGGAGGGTGAAAGGTAGTTCTATGGGTGGAGGATGATTGAAAGGCGGGCCTATGGGTGGAGGGTGAAAGGTAGTTCTATGGGTGGAGGATGATTGAAAGGCGGGCCTATGGGTGGAGGGTGAAAGGTAGTTCTATGGGTGGAGGATGATTGAAAGGCGGGCCTATGGGTGGAGGGTGAAAGGTAGTTCTATGGGTGGAGGATGATTGAAAGGCGGGCCTATGGGTGGAGGGTGAAAGGTAGTTCTATGGGTGGAGGATGATTGAAAGGCGGGCCTATGGGTGGAGGGTGAAAGGTAGTTCTATGGGTGGAGGATGATTGAAAGGCGGGCCTATGGGTGGAGGGTGAAAGGTAGTTCTATGGGTGGAGGATGATTGAAAGGCGGGCCTATGGGTGGAGGGTGAAAGGTAGTTCTATGGGTGGAGGATGATTGAAAGGCGGGCCTATGGGTGGAGGGTGAAAGGTAGTTCTATGGGTGGAGGATGATTGAAAGGCGGGCCTATGGGTGGAGGGTGAAAGGTAGTTCTATGGGTGGAGGATGATTGAAAGGCGGGCCTATGGGTGGAGGGTGAAAGGTAGTTCTATGGGTGGAGGATGATTGAAAGGCGGGCCTATGGGTGGAGGGTGAAAGGTAGTTCTATGGGTGGAGGATGATTGAAAGGCGGGCCTATGGGTGGAGGGTGAAAGGTAGTTCTATGGGTGGAGGATGATTGAAAGGCGGGCCTATGGGTGGAGGGTGAAAGGTAGTTCTATGGGTGGAGGATGATTGAAAGGCGGGCCTATGGGTGGAGGGTGAAAGGTAGTTCTATGGGTGGAGGATGATTGAAAGGCGGGCCTATGGGTGGAGGGTGAAAGGTAGTTCTATGGGTGGAGGATGATTGAAAGGCGGGCCTATGGGTGGAGGGTGAAAGGTAGTTCTATGGGTGGAGGATGATTGAAAGGCGGGCCTATGGGTGGAGGGTGAAAGGTAGTTCTATGGGTGGAGGATGATTGAAAGGCGGGCCTATGGGTGGAGGGTGAAAGGTAGTTCTATGGGTGGAGGATGATTGAAAGGCGGGCCTATGGGTGGAGGGTGAAAGGTAGTTCTATGGGTGGAGGATGATTGAAAGGCGGGCCTATGGGTGGAGGGTGAAAGGTAGTTCTATGGGTGGAGGATGATTGAAAGGCGGGCCTATGGGTGGAGGGTGAAAGGTAGTTCTATGGGTGGAGGATGATTGAAAGGCGGGCCTATGGGTGGAGGGTGAAAGGTAGTTCTATGGGTGGAGGATGATTGAAAGGCGGGCCTATGGGTGGAGGGTGAAAGGTAGTTCTATGGGTGGAGGATGATTGAAAGGCGGGCCTATGGGTGGAGGGTGAAAGGTAGTTCTATGGGTGGAGGATGATTGAAAGGCGGGCCTATGGGTGGAGGGTGAAAGGTAGTTCTATGGGTGGAGGATGATTGAAAGGCGGGCCTATGGGTGGAGGGTGAAAGGTAGTTCTATGGGTGGAGGATGATTGAAAGGCGGGCCTATGGGTGGAGGGTGAAAGGTAGTTCTATGGGTGGAGGATGATTGAAAGGCGGGCCTATGGGTGGAGGGTGAAAGGTAGTTCTATGGGTGGAGGATGATTGAAAGGCGGGCCTATGGGTGGAGGGTGAAAGGTAGTTCTATGGGTGGAGGATGATTGAAAGGCGGGCCTATGGGTGGAGGGTGAAAGGTAGTTCTATGGGTGGAGGATGATTGAAAGGCGGGCCTATGGGTGGAGGGTGAAAGGTAGTTCTATGGGTGGAGGATGATTGAAAGGCGGGCCTATGGGTGGAGGGTGAAAGGTAGTTCTATGGGTGGAGGATGATTGAAAGGCGGGCCTATGGGTGGAGGGTGAAAGGTAGTTCTATGGGTGGAGGATGATTGAAAGGCGGGCCTATGGGTGGAGGGTGAAAGGTAGTTCTATGGGTGGAGGATGATTGAAAGGCGGGCCTATGGGTGGAGGGTGAAAGGTAGTTCTATGGGTGGAGGATGATTGAAAGGCGGGCCTATGGGTGGAGGGTGAAAGGTAGTTCTATGGGTGGAGGATGATTGAAAGGCGGGCCTATGGGTGGAGGGTGAAAGGTAGTTCTATGGGTGGAGGATGATTGAAAGGCGGGCCTATGGGTGGAGGGTGAAAGGTAGTTCTATGGGTGGAGGATGATTGAAAGGCGGGCCTATGGGTGGAGGGTGAAAGGTAGTTCTATGGGTGGAGGATGATTGAAAGGCGGGCCTATGGGTGGAGGGTGAAAGGTAGTTCTATGGGTGGAGGATGATTGAAAGGCGGGCCTATGGGTGGAGGGTGAAAGGTAGTTCTATGGGTGGAGGATGATTGAAAGGCGGGCCTATGGGTGGAGGGTGAAAGGTAGTTCTATGGGTGGAGGATGATTGAAAGGCGGGCCTATGGGTGGAGGGTGAAAGGTAGTTCTATGGGTGGAGGATGATTGAAAGGCGGGCCTATGGGTGGAGGGTGAAAGGTAGTTCTATGGGTGGAGGATGATTGAAAGGCGGGCCTATGGGTGGAGGGTGAAAGGTAGTTCTATGGGTGGAGGATGAAAGGCGGGTCTATGGGCAGTGGAGGATGGAAGATGGGTCTATGGGTGCAGGATGAAAGGCGGGTCTATGGGTGGAGGATGAAAGGTAGTTCTATGGGTGGAGGATGAAAGGCGGGTCTACAAAACACCAGAATGGGACGCCTGAACATGCTCGGGATGCGACGGCCTGCGTATAACACCCTCCTGCTTGTGCGGCGCTGCGCAGCCAGTCGGACACCTTAGACTGATTCATCTGAGCAGTGCGGGAAGGGAGTCGCGTACGGCACACGAGCGCCGGTGTTGTAAACGATGTCCTATACCGTAGATTGCCGCCGTACCAGATTACGGCGGATCGTTCCTTATAATACGTCCTCCCGGCAGCATGGAGCGTGTTCTGCACATGGACTGGAATGCGTTGGCGAGACGGCGACGCGCTTCTCTTCAGCCGCCGCTAATCTGGGTAATCAATGCTTTGCCTCCCGCCTGACTATTTTCATTCCTCCTGTAAGCGCTCGCCGTTGTTTACACGGATCAGCGGCACATGAATACAAGTCATTACATCGCCGCGGCTTCCTGGACTCGACGCAAATCCACTTGCAGGCTGAGCTGACGAGAGGCCATTGAACGCCACGAGATGAAAACGGAGCCTTAAAGGATCACTCCGCTCAGAGCCAATCATTTCCTTCTGTGGGGAGATCACCTTTCCAGTCCCGGTTACATTGTTTAACGTCTCCGATTCCCTCGTAACGGCGGCGGCGGCGTCTCATCCGCAGTGCAGACCGCGTCTTCCGCTCCTCCCATGAAAGCGATAAATATCTGCAAGACACTCCTCGCGTCGCCGGATGATGTGCGGGAAAGGCTCCCGATTTCCTGTCGCTGGCTAACAGTTTTGTGGAGTGACAGCCCTGCCCAGTTATCTTTTGCTAAACTACTGCATCCCTTCCCGCTTCTCATCTCCACAGCATAGGGAATAATTGTTCCGTAGTCTCAGATTAGAACCGGGGGGGAGGGCTGAGAAGACCCCCTTGAAATTTAAACTCTGGGTCCGGGCGATGTGCATTAGAAGCTGCAGCAAGTCAGATAGAGCCTGGAGGCGGAGCATCTGCTGGAACATGATTTCCCTGAGCCGGTATATCGGTGGCTCTTCTCAGCCGCGTCCTGGTGGCTCTGATCAGAGAAGACTCGTTACACTAAGCTGGAATCACAGAGAGGGCTGCAGGGGGTCCCCCACACACCGGGCCCCCCCCCCAGAACCAGCACATCAAAGCATCCGCCGCCTGCAGAGCCGAGTGCAGTTCATGGCTCAATATTAATTAAACGTGTGCAAGGCTGTATTACCAGCCAGGAACCCCCCTACCCTCCCCCTCCCCAACACCACTCC
>NW_017309577.1:43549-47632 GCF_000935625.1 Nanorana parkeri
GTAGGAAGAGGGATGCAGGGGGTGCAGAGGTGAGAAGAGTAGGAAGAGGGATGCAGGGGGTGCAGAGGTGAGAAGAGTAGGAAGAGGGATGCCGGGGGTGCAGAGGTGAGAAGAGTAGGAAGAGGGATGCAGGGGGTGCAGAGGTGAGAAGTGTAGGAAGAGGGATGCAGGGGGTGCAGAGGTGAGAAGAGTAGGAAGAGGGATGCCGGGGGTGCAGAGGTGAGCAGTGTAGGAAGAGGGATGCAGGGGGTGCAGAGGTGAGAAGTGTAGGAAGAGGGATGCAGGGGGTGCAGAGGTGAGAAGTGTAGGAAGAGGGATGCCGGGGGTGCAGAGGTGAGAAGTGTAGGAAGAGGGATGGAGGGGGTGCAGAGGTGAGAAGTGTAGGAAGAGGGATGCAGAGGTGAGCAGTGAAGGAAGAGTGCAATGCTGATGATTAGTGTGGGGGGAAGGGGGGCCCTGTCAGGTAGGGTGTACGGGGCCCCAAGATTTCTAGTTGTGGCCCTCTATATTCCAGTATCACCTCTGGTAAATTCACAATAAAAACCACAGAAAAGAAGAAGAAAACCCCGCCCCCTATGCGGCACGAGAATTAAAATAAATCTCTCGGCGCCCGAACGGCGCATTACCGGCATTTCATCTCCAACGCTCTTTTCCCGCCATTTTATAAAACTCTACAAACGTTACTTCATTAAACTCACTCACTGTTCTCTTCCGGGAACACTCGGTAATCCAAGGCACGCTGAGGTTCCCTGATATCTGCGGAGACACGAGGGGAGAAGGGGCGTCAGACCCAACCGTCACTGGAAACAACATCTATGCAAATAGCAGGAAAGTTGGTGGCGGGTGCGGAGTGTGACCCGGCGGAATGTTACACCCAACATCCCCCCCTTCCCCCCAAACCATCCCCATTTATAAAGGCAGTCCATTTATAATTGAAACCCATTTTTAAAGGCAACCCATTGATAATGAAAGAAGTTCTTTAATGCACTGCAACAGAAGACTTTCGTTACCATCATTCTTGGTAAGATCTATTTTCTCCTTTTGCCCTCCTTCTTTTCTCTCCCTCCTGTTTTATGTTTACACCCCCCAACCTCCAATCAAACAGCCCAATACACCGATTAGAAACACATGTCTGAGGTCGTGTTTTACCTGCTATTTTCTTCTAATGAGCAAGGAACCCAAAGTCAACATTTCCCTTCCCGTGACCAGCACCAAGCTATCCTGACAATCCCGCCCTAGTTATTGCATCGTTCACAGGTAGGTCAGAAGGTGTGACCTTTAACCTGCATATGACATCAGTTAAAAAAAAACAACAACTAATAAAATGGGGGGAACTTATCAAATCTGGAGCAATGGTAACCCATGGCAACCAATCAGCTTCTCTCTTCAGTTTGCCCAGCTGAGATTTGAAAATGAAAGAGAGAGAAGCTGATTGGTTGCTCCAGATTCTGTCTGCTCCATGTTTGATAAATTCCCCCCCCCCAGTGTGTTCCTATTTAACCCCTTATTAACCTTAGTGAACTCTACTCATCCCTTAAAGGAGAACTATGGGGTCAGGGCTTTTTTCTCATAGTTCTCCTTAGGGTAACGGGAGGATACAAACTAGCATCCTCCCATCACCCTAGGCTCAGTATATAGGGAGCTACAGCTCCCTATATACTGAGACCGCCGCAGCTGAAGCGGATCCCGACAATTATGTTGGGATCCGCCCAGCTGCGTGAGTGACAGCTGGCTCCTCCTATCTAGAGGCAGAGCCAGCTGTATCCGCCCCCTCCCCCGTCCGTTCCGCCAGTCAGCGCTGGAGGATCGGAGCGGGGGGAATCCAGCCCCTCCCCCCCCTCATAGTTCTCCTTTAACTCCTCCCTCCCCTTCGTTATTCTATTTTTGTTTTTATTTGCGTCGTTTATGTTTTAGCGTCCGCACACGAGGCCCCTCACCTGGTAGTTGTTTTGGTTGGGTAGGAGCCCCCCCTGCGGAGGGTGTATATTGTAGTGCCGGTGCGCGCTGCTTCGGGAGGTGTTCCCCGCCGGGTACTGGGCGCTGTTGTGCGCTGAGGTATTGAGCGGCCTGTAATAATCGTTGTTGTGATAGGCCGCGTTCTCTGGCGCCTCCCTGGCGTTGGTCGGAAGTATTTTAGCGCTTCCCGCCCCCCGCACGGAGGCCGGCGACGCCGCGCAGGGATTCTCCGCGCGCGGCGAGCTGTTGCACTCCCTGAACCTGGAGCACAGCTGGTTCTGCGCCGCCAGGGACGCCAGTTCTTCTTCCCGCGTGTATTCGTCAACGTCTCCTGTTTCCATAGCGATGGAGAAGCAGTTAGATTCCATTGGCCGCAGCCTCTCCCCCGCCCCGGCGCTGAGAGTCCTGGAAGGGTGGTCGGTGGGCGCTAAAGAAAACACTTCCCTGATTTCCAGGTTCTTCAGACCGTAGGAGGAGTCTCTGTTGCGTTGCGCAGAGGAGAGATGGTGCACCGGGCTGACGCTTGGCTGTTCGGGCTTGTGTTGCCTCAGACCACCAGGAAGATCTGTGACGGCCTTCAAGGGCCATGACATTGCCTTCTGATTGGCCACCCTGTCCATGATTTGACCAGAAGAGCCACCAAAGTTTTTCTTGGCATACAACGGGTTTGAAGGACTTGCCCCGCTGGGCTGACGAGACAACATCAAGGCTTTGTCATCCATGGAGTTCTTCGCCAAGGAACCTTGTCTCTGAGGAGGGCCCTGAAGTTTGAGGAACTCGGCCTCGTTCCTCGCCGGTGGCCTCTGCATTGTTGGCTTCAGTAGATCGGTTTTGGGCGTGGTGGTCTGCGGACTGATCCCCGATCGGGACGATGAGCTGTTGGGGCTGTACACACAGGTCATAATCAAGTCGTTGCTAGAGGAGGTCCGAGGGGGTTGACTACGGGGCAGATTTGGCACGTTCCTGACCGGCCCGTCCGGAGGGCGTGATGGAGAACTTGGCACCGATGCTTGTAGCTGGGAGTTTGGCTCGGCGTAGCTTTTGCTACTCATCTTCCGTCGTTTGTTTCCAACCCAGGTCTGTGGAGATGACAAACAAGAACAATATTACGGGGCTCTGCGAGAAGTGACGGTTCACAGATTTATGGCAGCGTTTCTCAACCTCCCTTCAGTCACGGGACCCTTAAATAGCATGTCAAATCTTGAGGCACCCCAGTCTAAAATGTAAGGAGGGACCCCACACAAAAACACATGAAAAAGGGGGTTCCGTCCTTTGCATCAAAGTCCTCCCTTCAAATCAAGAGCCCCCTTGATATCAGAAGTCTCCCTTTCACATTGGCGTCCCCTTTTACATCAGTAGCCCCGCCCCCTTCACATTACAAGCCCCCTCCTTTTACATCAGCGTTTCCCTCCCCCAAAAGCTCCCCTTTACATTAAAAGCCCTCTTTACATCAGGACCCCCCCTTCACATCAGGAGCCCCCCTTCATCAGAGCCCCCCTTCATATTGGAATCCCCCCTTTTACATCAGAAGATTTTGGGGGCCACCCTGAGGAAGCCAGAAGGCACCCTGGCCGAGCAATGATGTGCTAACACAAATCTATGCGGCAGGTTGAAGTACACGCAGACCACCCGGGACACACCGCGTGTTCCTGTCCCTGAATCTGCAGCGCGTTGGCTGCACCCCCATTCACATCAGTCTCACCATCACAAAAATGTGAGGTGCCCCTGAGGAAGCCAGAAGGCACCCCAGTGTGCCATGGCACCCTAGTTGGGAAAGGCTGGTCTAAGGTATCTAAGGTTTAGGTCACCCAAATTCCTCTGGCCTCCTACCAGCCCATAAATGCCTCACATTGACTTTACCCCCGTACCACTCTGAGGGCCATTCTGGGCCGTGCTACTTAAAGGGGACCTGCACTCATTAAAGCAGACAGTGTCTGAAATACTTACCATTCCTGAAGAAACTGCCTCCACCCCCGTTTCCCTTAGGCACAAGGTCACATGATCTCATTCAAGGGGAGGATTGGCCAGTCTGAACTCTGATCCGTTCTAGGTTTCATCTAACGTCCTACCGAGACTTTGGGCACACCTCTAGGTTTGCATTTGAGGACAGGTACTCTTTAAACTGGA
>NW_017309577.1:50001-50805 GCF_000935625.1 Nanorana parkeri
TTATTAAAAGCCTTCATTACATCAGGAGCCCCCATTTACATCAGGAGCCCCCCCTTTACATCAGGAGCCCCTCTTCATATTAAAAGCCCTCATTACATAAGGAGCCCCCCTTTACATTAAAAGCCCTCTTTACATCAGGAGCACCCCTTCACATCAGGAATCCCCCTTTCACATTAAAAGCCCCCTTTACATAAGGAGCCCCCCTTTACATCAGGATCCCCCTTCACATCAGGAGCCCCCCTCTCACATCAGAACCCCCTTTACTTCAGAGCCCCCCTTTACTATGAGAATCCCTCCTTTTACATCCGAGTTCCCCCATTCACATCAGTCTCACCATCACAAAAATGTGAGGTACCCCTGAGGAAGCCAGAAGGCACCCCAGTGTGCCATGGCACCCTAGTTGGGAAAGGCTGGTCTAAGGTATCTAAGGTTTAGGTCACCCAAATTCCTCTGGCCTCCTACCAGCCCATAAATGCCTCACATTGACTTTACCCCCGTACCACTCTGAGGGCCATTCTGGGCCGTGCTACTTAAAGGGGACCTGCACTCATTAAAGCAGACAGTGTCTGAAATACTTACCATTCCTGAAGAAACTGCCTCCACCCCCGTTTCCCTTAGGCACAAGGTCACATGATCTCATTCAAGGGGAGGATTGGCCAGTCTGAACTCTGATCCGTTCTAGGTTTCATCTAACGTCCTACCGAGACTTTGGGCACACCTCTAGGTTTGCATTTGAGGACAGGTACTCTTTAAACTGGAGGAGAACCATCGGCCACACCCACCATGATCCCGATACCCCCTCCC
>NW_017309577.1:51567-51860 GCF_000935625.1 Nanorana parkeri
CAGGGAATCAGCTGCCAGCGAACAATATGCTAATTCAACTGCCATCAACCCCCCCCACCCCATTATTCATTGATCTTGATACATTGTTTCTTCTTTGATGAAGGGGGCGGAGCTTAGCTCCTGAAATGCGTTATAAAAACTTCTTGTATCTGGACTCAGGTAACACGATGTGGATCTTCAGTTCCGGACTCATTCATCGTCATCACAACCCAAAGTGACTGTTGAAATCCTTTGGGGGAGGGGTGTAGAAGCTGCCGGCCCAATATTCAGATCACCCCCAAATCACGACCTGG
>NW_017309577.1:52143-53149 GCF_000935625.1 Nanorana parkeri
GCCCGCGCTCGCGGGGGGGGGGGGTTCCAAGTTTTTATTGTCTGTCTGTGTCTCCGCTGGGGAGAGTCACCTCCTTCCTATCTGTCCCGGTGACAAATACACATTTTGGGAAAATCCAAAATCTCACGGTTGTCACCAGAACAGGAGGCGAGGGGAAACCTTCCGATGGGGACACCCAGCAGCCTAGGAGGGGAATTCCTCTCACTTCCTCCTGCGTCTTTAGAGACAAAATGGTGGTTCTAAACATTTTAAATGTCAGGCGGGTCCACCGAGCACAGAAAACGCAGCAGGAGAAGTGAGACGTTTGGATCTCTGGTGGATGCGTTTCACCGCTGCAGTTGCCGGGTGATGTCACTGGTTGCCGGGGGCTGGGTGGGACCCCACTCAGGGTGTCCCAGGGGGCCCAAGAGCCGGGTGGGGAGATGCAGAACCCTTACACATCTCCCCGCCTGCCTCTTAGCAACCTTGGACGCTCTGGCCGTAAAGGGGGCGGCAGGAGCTTTCGTAGTAGCGCTGCAACGTTCTCTGCTGCTCCGCCGTAAACACCGACCGAAGGTTCATCTGCTGGGGGGAGGAAGGGATTCATGTCACTGCACATGAGATGGATTTCAATCTTTAGTTTATATTAATTTTCATTTATAATTATTGTCACATTTTTTGGTTCTTAGAAAGAAGTATTTTTATGTATTAAATGCTTATTAGTTATTTTTGTTTAGAGAAGACACGGACTATGTTGATGGTTTTTATGTTTATAGCCCCAGAGCAGGAGGACTTCCCCCGGAACGCGTTGGCTTCTCCTCGGCCCTTTTTATACGTGTAGCGGCTCTTATATTCCTTCTTATACATTGTTATTTCTGTCTGTGTACCTGTTGCAGAAATCTCCTCACTTCCTGTACCAGTGAAACCGTTGTCACTGTGACAGGAAGCGAGGGGAAATTTCTCTAACGGAGACCCGGAGAGCAGCAAAAAAAAAAACAGACAGGGGTTCTAATCCCCTTTCATGGCT
>NW_017309577.1:53439-54102 GCF_000935625.1 Nanorana parkeri
CTTGCAGCAATAGGGAGCAATGACGAACAGCAAAAGGTAAGTGACCCGGTTGCTGGCAGACAACATTGGTCTGGCACAAAGCTCAGGAAGGGGGGAGGAGTGATGCCAGGCCGCCTCCCACGGCCGCCTCCCACTGCGCCGCCTTCTTGTCTGTGGTGTATATCAGTGAAAGTGACTTACCTCCGCCTGGTATCCCTGAGAACCCGTAGAGGTGACTTCCCCGACGTTCGGAGCGACCCCGCCCTCCATCATGGAAATGTCGCTGCGTCGCGCGCTTCAAATCCTGCGTTCCTAAAAAGGCAAAAAAAAAACGCATCGCGTGAGCGGCGGCCGAAAATATGACGGAATTCAGCTTATTGGCGGCAGAATCGCAGCTCACCGAAAATGAAAAGCTGCTCCTTTAATTGGCCGCCCACAAAGCACCACACCTTGGTGAGAAGCCTCGATGTGTACCGAGATCCCAGCTCCGGGACTCAGGTTGCCAGCTTCCATCTGAGGCTTTTCACACAGGTATTTTTGGCTGTGGTTTGGGGTCTAATAATGAGGGAGTATGATGATAATAGCAGGTCGGTGTGATGGGGGGCGCGGAGTTTAGATGTGAGTGGTGACGCAGGGGGGCGGATCCTCTTCTTCCTCTGAGCAGGAAGTCGGCGGATACAATCT
>NW_017309577.1:54143-55210 GCF_000935625.1 Nanorana parkeri
ATCTATGTCTCATTAGGGAGATTTCCCTTCACTTCCTGTCCTGTAGACTAAACAGGAAGTGGAAATATATATCTTTCCGGTGGGAGGGAAAATCAACTCTTAAAC
This sequence comes from Nanorana parkeri, assembly GCF_000935625.1. NCBI lineage: Eukaryota > Metazoa > Chordata > Amphibia > Anura > Dicroglossidae > Nanorana > Nanorana parkeri. Next base: position 54,249 of record NW_017309577.1, read on the forward strand.
AGTTCTCGTGGGGACCGGGGTGTCCCCATTGGAAGATTCCTTCTCTATTCCTGTTTCCGGTGACAACTCACTTTTATTCACAGAGGGTGAATCCCCCCTAATACCGGGACGCAGACACTCCGACCCCCTCACCAATCCGGCACGGACTGACGTGTGAATGATGAACGGGATACATTTCTATAAACCTGACCCGTCATTCCCCTGATGTATGAGGGGGAATGAGGGGACTCGTCTGCACCTCCTGCCGCCTCGGCACCATGTTAGACCGACACTTTCCTCATATTAGGGATCATCCAGCCGATCAATTCCTTCTGATTGTTCTATCAATAACAGATCAATAAATCAGTGACACCTGCCCTCCTAATTAGGGATGGACTCGATGTTCGTGTGTTCGCCCCTGCGCACCGCACTGAGCCATGTGAAGCCCTGATTTGCTAAAGCGATGCACCTTGACCAGGTGCAAGACTTTGCCCAATCGCGGCACAGTGCACTGTAAGAACCATGATTGGGCAAAAGTAATGATGACTCCGCCCAATCGCTGCTCACACAGCTAAGTCCTGTCAGGCTGTCGGACAAATGTAAACAGCTGGGTGGAGCTAGCAGGGAGATGTCACCGCTAGCTCCGCCCAATCGTTTATATTTTGCCGGCATCTGTCAGAACGGCGGGGGTTTGTCGCGAGCGGACGGGTCGTTGGGGCGTCGTCGTTTTTTAAAATTATCTTTTTTTTTAAATTTTGTCTTTCATTTGGTTATTTTTTAATAAAAGATTTGCCAAAAACGTGTCTTTGGGGTTTTTTTCAATTAAAGGATTTTTTCAAAAGTCTGGACTTCTTATTTACAATTTGATGTAACCCTTTAGTGAATGGGTAGAGGTACAAGTGCCCCTTACTCATTCACAAGGGGGGGGGGGCGGGGGCATCTGGGTGCCCTGATGTAAATAAGCCCCCCCCCTCCCCCCCACA
>NW_017309577.1:55240-56146 GCF_000935625.1 Nanorana parkeri
CAGGTACAGCCAGGTATAGGCAGGTACAGCCAGGTATAGGCAGGTACAGCCAGGTATAGCCAGGTATAGGCAGGTACAGGCAGGTATAGGCAGGTACAGGCAGGTATAGGCAGGTACAGGCAGGTATAGGCAGGTACAGGCAGGTATAGGCAGGTACAGGCAGGTATAGGCAGGTACAGGCAGGTATAGGCAGGTACAGGCAGGTATAGGCAGGTACAGGCAGGTATAGGCAGGTACAGGCAGGTATAGGCAGGTACAGGCAGGTATAGGCAGGTACAGGCAGGTATAGGCAGGTACAGGCAGGTATAGGCAGGTACAGGCAGGTATAGGCAGGTACAGGCAGGTATAGGCAGGTACAGGCAGGTATAGGCAGGTACAGGCAGGTATAGGCAGGTACAGGCAGGTATAGGCAGGTACAGGCAGGTATAGGCAGGTACAGGCAGGTATAGGCAGGTACAGGCAGGTATAGGCAGGTACAGGCAGGTATAGGCAGGTACAGGCAGGTATAGGCAGGTACAGGCAGGTATAGGCAGGTACAGGCAGGTATAGGCAGGTACAGGCAGGTATAGGCAGGTACAGGCAGGTATAGGCAGGTACAGGCAGGTATAGGCAGGTACAGGCAGGTATAGGCAGGTACAGGCAGGTATAGGCAGGTACAGGCAGGTATAGGCAGGTACAGGCAGGTATAGGCAGGTACAGGCAGGTATAGGCAGGTACAGGCAGGTATAGACAGGTACAGCCAGGTATAGGCAGGTACAGCCAGGTATAGACAGGAACAGCCAGGTATAGCCAGGTATAGGCAGGTATAGCCAGGTATAGGCAGGTACAGCCATGTACAGGCAGGTATAGACAGGTACAGCCAGGTATAGGCAGGTACAGCCAGGTATAGGCAGGTACAGCCAGGTA
>NW_017309577.1:57464-58310 GCF_000935625.1 Nanorana parkeri
GGGGTCCGGTGCTGTGCAGAGGTCGGGGGGTCCGGTGCTGTAAAGTGAAAATGTTTCAGAAATAAAAGTGTGCAGAGTTAATTTTTTATCAATAAATGAAGAGAAATCCAATCAATATTTGGGGTGACCCCTCCTTTGCCTTCTTCCAATCAATATTTGGGGTGACCCCCATTTGCCTTCTTCTAGGTACATCTTGGAGGACTGAGCTCAGATCTTCTGCGGATGTCTTCCTGTAATCCCAGACAGACTCCATGATGCGAGGAGCCTCCGCCATGCTTCACAGTTGGTGCAGACGCTCATTATTGGGGCTTACGGCTACGAAGTCACACCCCCGACGTGGAAACAAGGCTCAGCGACTCCACTATGCACAAAAACACAGGAGGCGGGGTGCAGAAAAATGGCGGGGGGTGCCCTGAACTGATGATGGGTGTTGCGGGAGGCCGTTTGTTCGGGGGAGGGGCTGGAGAGCGGGACAATGATGAGTGTCTGCACCAACTGTGAAGCATGGCGGAGGCTCCTGGGAAGTCTGGGGCGGCATTTCTGCCAATGGAGTTGGAGATTTGGTCGGGATCAATGCTGAGAGATACAAGCAGACATCATGTCGTACCATCAGGGGGGCGTGTGATTGGCTCCCACGACCCCCAACATACAGCCAATGTTATTAAGAAGAACAAGGAGTCCAGGAAGTGATGGTTGGGCCCCCACAGGGCCCGGATCTCACCATCATGGAGTCTGTCTGGGATCACAGGAAGAGACAGAAGGATCTACCTGGATGTAACTAGCAGAAGGCAAAGGGGGGGTCACGCCAAATATTGATTGGAAGAAGGCAAAGGGGTGGGGGCACCC
>NW_017309578.1:0-21708 GCF_000935625.1 Nanorana parkeri
GAGAGGATGGGTATAATGGTGGATTGGGGTGCAGGGATGGGCATAATGGTGGATTGGGGGTGCAGAGGATGGGTATGATGGTGGAATGGGGTGCAGAGAATAGGTATGATGGTGGGTTGGGGTGCACAGTTTTGGGTCCCCGGCTCCGGGGAGGGGGGGGGAGGTCGGGGCACTTACTGTCTGAACATTCCCTGTCTTCTGCTGAAAGGTTTAGCCTGGATGCCGGCTCGTCCCCAGCCATAGTCTCCGTCCCCTGGCTGACACCCGTCGCGCTCACATCCCCGGCACCCATCATGTGATCGGCCCGGCTAGATGTGCGGAGCGCCGGGACTGGAGGAGAGCCGGGAGCTGGGCCGCCGTGGCGTGCACTTTCGGTGGGCGTGGCGTGCTGGGCTTGAGTGTGGAGCCGCGAACAGGCATCGGCCTGTCTGTCGGCGGCTGTCATCCCCTCACACCTGCTCCTCCTTACTTCTTCTCCCCAGACCTCTGCATTATCAGTTTCTCTGTGGGTCCCTAGGTGACATTAGGGGTCTTGGAGACCCCTGATGTCTCCATAAAGAGGACCTGCCATGTGAATTGGCTATCACATAGGGGATTTCTTAGTCCCCTATGTGATAGCAATAAAGTTAAGTGTAAAAAAAAAAAACGTTTGAGAAAAATTTAAAGCATAAAAAAAATGTAAAATAACACAAAAGTTTAAAGTCCCCCCACATACACAAACATGCGTTGGTGTGTGCCAACGTGCGAAAACGACGATTCCGCCTATTGTGCTGCACATGTAACATATCGCCGCCAACGTCAGTGAGAGCAATAATTTTAGGGCCATTAATTGCTGATAACATTAAACTGATGAATTGTAAAAGCTTTTAAAGCGTTGCCTATGGCCAATTGTCTGGTCATTTTCTGCGATTTCGCAGGCGTGCGCAATTTTAAAGTTTGAAATGTTTGGTATCTATTTACTCGACGTGACCCTGTCTTTTGTTTTTACCAAAAAATTGGGGTTTCATAACATTTCATATGGAAACAGGGTTTTTTTAACAAAATTTAGGGTACTTTTTTTGTTATATAGTAAAAAATAAAAACCCCAGTGGTGATTAAATACCACAAAAAGAAAGCTCTATCTGTTCCTAAAAAAATGGTATAAAATTAATTTCAGTACAGCGTTGCATGACTGAATAAACGTCAGTCAAAGTACTGCAGTGCTGAATACTGAAAAATGGCCTGGCCAGGAAGGGGGTTTAACACCCTAGTCTTCAAGTGGTTAAAAGAGAACTATGGGGTAAGTGTTTTTCCTCATAGTTTCTTTAGGGTCACAGAAGGACATATACTATCCTCCTACCGTGACCCTAAGCTCACCATATCGCGGGCTACAGCTCGCGATATACTGAGAGCGCTGCAGCGGGACGAATCCCGACAATACTGTCTGGATCCACCCAGCTGCGTGAGTGACAGTTGGCTCTGCCAATCTAGAGGCAGAGCCAGCTGTGCCCGCCCCCTCCCCCATCCATTCCTCCACTCAGCGCTGGTGGATTGGAGCGGGTAGGGGGGAATTCCTGCGGGAAGCGGTGACTGTCAGTCACAGCTCTCTGCAGGGAGATGATTGGAAAGTGAGCGGGCGATGGTATGTCTTCGCTCACTTCCCGATCAATAGAGCCGGCCTTCGACGGGGGGGACAACGACACCTGCTTTCAGCAATATTGTTTAAAGCCTGCAGCATAGAGGCTTTTAAACAAAGCTGCCATCCATTAGCTGTTTATGAGTAAGCTGTTGAAGCTGCTAGAGCATTTATAGTGGGGGTACAGCTTTCCAGACCCATTTTTTTTAGAGGAAGCGTCTTAACAGAAATTTGTTAGGCTTTTCAAGTTCTCCTGCCATAACTGTATTGGTAATTGATGGGTTCCAATTATTATTTTTCACTTTGTGGGGATATGGGAGACTGGGGACATGAGTACATAAGGTCTTTTCAGTACATCTGTACAAGGAAAATCATTTAGTGCAGGAAGCAGTGGTTATATTGTGGTTATATATAAAGGTAAGCATTGATGTTTAAACCCAAAGCAGGGTCAACCTCGCCTATTTTCTGTGCTGTAATGGGTAAACATTTAACTTATGGGTACATAATAACCCTTGTTGAGTTCTTACTAATATCTGGGGTTTGATGTCTATGAGAGATTATCAATAGCAAAATGGCCAAACCCCCCCCCTTTTTTTTTTTTTAACCTTTGTCTGCTTTTTTGCTGTATGTGTCTCTGTCCCCATTTGCCTTGATGTCATACTAAGCTAATTGATGACCTGGAATGAATTCACTATTCTGCAACAAAAAACAGGACCAAAGTTCTTTTAGTTTTGCTTTCCAACCTGCATGCTTGTTCTAGGTTAGAGATTTAGAAAAATATAGAGGTCTTTAGACAGCCAAACAATTCTTATATTTACATGGAGGTCTGTAGTGACTGTTTCCATATTGTTCCCAGTTCATAGTACTTTTAAAACTCTTGTAGTGCACCCGTACTTAGACTGTGAATGCTAAATTATTTACATATACTTCGAACAGCCAGTAAAATAAATTTAAAAGGGCCATCCCTTACTTATCTAGCTGCCTGCAATGTGAAATAATTTAGAAAAACCTTGAAAGATCACAACAAAGGCTCTAAAGCATTGGTTCTCAACCTGTGTGACCTCAGGACCCACATTTGTCCTTGGTCATTAAGTTGCGACCCAAGTTGCACTGCAATAGAACGCACAGCATTAGGGTACCGCACGTTCCGGTGCAGGGGCGTATGAATTGTGGGTGGGAGGTGCTTTTGGGGTACCATTCAAATGAATGGCAACACAACACACCTCCCACGCCAGAATGCACAGTAGGTGCAATTGCGTGGCACAGGGCCTTAATCGCAGGGTACTAAGCAATTAATGCACTGTACTAGTGTTAACGGGCCCTCAAAAAGACTTGACAGACACACACAACCACAGACGCATTCTCACACACATACACACTCCCAAAATGTTTTCATTTATTTTATTTTTTTAAGGTCCACCCAGTCTCCTTACCTGCACTGGAGTGGATCCTCAGACTGGGGTCTAGTGTGGGCTGCTGTGCTGTGACAGAGCTCCATCCATATGTGCATACAGCTCCCTTGCGTGCCCTGTAGAGGTGCCGGGAGCCAGAATGTGATGTCACCATGGCACCTCTATAGGACTATGTGAGGGAGCTGTAAGCAATGCACATATGGCTGGAGCTCTCACAGCCATAGCACCACGCCCCACCTCAAGCTGACATTCGGCGCCGGTCAGCGTATTTTTAATGGCTACTTGGCACGAGAACTGACAGTGCTGTGCTAGGGGGAAGCAGAGGAGCCTCTCACCTAGAAAACTGGAAGGCTTGCGGCGACCCACTGAAAACGGGATCGTGACCCACTTTTGGGTCACGACCCACCAGTTGAGAACCTAGGCTCTAAAGTGGGATTTTTGTTAGTTTCTAACAGCTTAGAAATAAATTATGTTGCAATAGAAATGTAATGCGGAAAAAACAAAGATTTTTGGGCTTATGCTGTTAGTTTTTTTTTTTTTTTTTAAATTCTTTATTTATGAACAAAGAGGTGGGATACAGAGAGTAGGAACAAAATATATAGGCCGCATATCAATCCAAGTCAAGAAACCTGACAGTGAAAGTTATGACACAAGAATTGAGAACATCTCAATCATTATCCGAGCATACGTAGTATACAGTGCATGTAAACAATGGTGAATCAGGTTATGTCGGGCTCTCTTCATCCCATCCCCTAAGGCATTTTGTGTTTAAAAAACAGAAAGAAAACATCGCCATTTGGTGGACCTCATGGCCCAGCCCACTATTGTGGGAGGCCGGTACCATTCCGGTCCACTCCAGAGGAGTACATATAAACGGACAACACAAACAACATGACGCAAATTAGTAAAAGTGAGAAACATTTAACACACAAGGAGAGGCAGGGGGGGATTCCAGGTTTTGGTCAATTCTAGGCTGTCCGGCCTGGGATACTCCTAGCCGTACCATGGCAGGGTAAAAGGGCCCCAACCGGAAGCTGTTTTATCCCCTGTTTCAGGTCCGGCACACATTAGAGAAGTCAGCTGAGTCTCTGAACATGTACCATGCACTCCAGGTATCAACGAACCTGGCCTGGGTCCCGTTTAGTGAGGTCAGGTCTTCCATCAGCTTTAATCTCCTCCATTCGTCCGGCCCACATTGCGACAGACGGCTGTATAGCCTGCTTCCATAAGGCCGGAATGCAGGCCCTTGTTGCATTCAGCAAGTGGATCCGCAATGAGCATCGGTAGTGTTTATGCGAAAGCGGAGCCAAGTGGAGGAGATACACAGAGGGTGTAAAAGGAAGAGTAAGGCCTGCAATTTTACCGATCAGTGTGGCGATCTGGGACCAGAAAGGTCTGACTTTCGAACAGGCCCAGAAAACATGCAATATAGAGCCTGGTTCTTCCCCACATCACCAACAAACTTCGGACACAGAAGGGTATATAACATGGAGGGCCGTAGGCACTCTGTACCATCTGGTCAAAAGTTTATAACCCGCTTCCTGATATTTGTTCGACACCGAGGACCTGAGGGCAAAACGGATCATACGGTCAACCTGTTGAGGAAAATCTACTCCCAGATCAGTGGCCCACTGTCTTACAAAGTACTGGTGGGGGAGGTCCGGGGGATTGCGTAGGCAGTTCACTATGTGGAACAGGGTGTGTCTAGTAGGTTCTGCCTTCAGACAAATGGCCTCAAATTCCGTCAACTGTCTCTGAGGGCACGTCCTTCCCGTGAAGGAACATAGATAGTGGCTCACTTGTAGGGCGCACCACAGCTGCAAGGTTGGTTCGGTGAGCATCTGGATCTGAGCAACTTGTTTCCAGCGGTCTGCGTCTCTGAAGTGGTATAGTCTAGTCATCCCTGAGGTCTCTAGTGCTCTGGCCAATGGGTTATGCAGACCTAGAGGGAAGTGCGGCTCCCCATTACTTTCATCAAGGGGGGCAGTTGAGGGCATAGGCCTGGGGAGGGGAGCACCTTGTATGCCACTAGCATCGTGGCACGAACCAATGGGTTCGTCCAAGAGGAGAGTGGCAATTTTGGAAAAATCCAGGGTGTACCATGTAGCGGCCATGGGCAATCTTCTTGTTCCAGGGCCACCCATAGTTTCTGACGTGCGTTACAGCACCAGTCTACAATCGCCGATACATGGGTTGCTCTATAGTACAGGATCCAGAAAGCTCAACCCTCCCGCTGTTCGAGGTCTGGACAGAATCTGATGGCGCAAGCGAGCCCTCTTGTTAGCCCATAGACTAAGAAGTGAGATCACATCTGTCTTAGATACGTAGCAGGGACTGTAATGGGCAACGTCTGAAAGAGCTAGCCTAATTGGGTAGAATCGTAATTTTTAGAATACTAGTGCGCCCCATCCACGTAAACGTGGAGCAGTCCCAGGACTTGAGGTCTGAGATGATGCGTTTCTGAATGGGGATAAAGTTCAGAGCAAATGTGCCCTTAATGTCTGCCGGGATAGACACCCCTAGATATTTGATGTGAGATGTTGCCTCCGATTTACCGAGGTTCAGTTTGAAATTTGATAGATGCCCATAGGCCTCTAGAGCTCGCAAAATATTGGGTTGTGATGTTTCTGGGCTCGACACATAGAGTAGGAGATCATCCGCATAGGCAGCGACTTTATGGTGTCCCGCGTTAGACTCAAGGCCTCTGATATCAGGTGATGCCTGTATCTTTCTGAGGAGTGGCTCCAGGGTGAGATAAGGGGGGACAGAGGGCATCCCTGGTGAGTGCCATTTGAGATGTCGAATGGTTCCGACAAAACGCCATTCACTCTGACCACTGCCGTAGTATCCGAGTATAACGAGCCAATCCATTGCCTCATATTGATTCCCAGGCCCACATGTATTAGCGTCTCCCTCAAAAACGTCCAGTCTACCCTATCGAATGCCTTCTCCGCGACAGCAGTAGAAGAGGCTTAGACAGGGAACGAGCTAGGTGGATTACAGTCAGGGTCCTGATGGTGTTGTCTCGGGCCTCTCGGCCCGGGACAAAACCAACCTGGTTGCGGTCCACGAGCTCACCCAAAAAGGGGAGCAATCAGGATGCCAAAATACGAGTGAATAACCTAAGGGCAACATTGAGCAATGAGATGGGTCTGTAACTAGTGCACTGCGCTGGGTCTTTGCCCTCTTTCGGTATGACAGATATCTGAGCTCATAAGGAGTCCCGTGGCAGGGCATGACCCTGCAGGACGGAATTATAGGCTACGACAAAATGATCACCTAGGATGTCTGGGAACTGCTTGTAATAAGACAGCGTGAGACCATCTGGGGCGGGAGCTTTACCCGGTTTCGAGTCTTTCACGGCCTTGTCAAATTCAGCTCGAGAGATGGGTGCTTCTAATGTCTGGCTATCTAAGTCTGTGAGGCGGGGCATGCCCGAGTTAATCAGGTATTGTCGGATCGCCAAGGCTTGTGCCTCGCAGGGGGCTGAATCTAGAGCTGGGTGTAGATTATAAAGTTTCTGGAAGAAGGCGTGGAATTGGGCTGCTATGTCGTCTGAACGGGAGACTATGTGGCCTGTCGTGGAGCGGAGGGAGGGTTTGAATGACCGTGTTCGTGAGGACCTTAGTGCAGTGGCCAGAAGTCGCCCGGGTTTGTTCCCAAATTTGTAAAACGTGAGGCGTGATCTGTTCAATTGAGCCTTCACTCTATCGAACAAAAGCTCATTGAGCTCAGTCCTAGTTCTGGTTAGGGCCGCTAAAGTATCCGCGTCTAGTGTCGTTTGGGGCGTAATTCAAGGGTACGTAAGTGGGCATACAGTTCTTCCACTCTCTTTAGGTGTTGGCGTTTGCGTCCTGTCCCTAGAACGATGAGTGAGCCCCTGATCACGCACTTGTGCGCTTCCCATAGTGTCAGGGGTTCTGTGTGGAAGATTCGTTGTCCCAAAAATAGTTAGCTAAGTCCGAGTGGACTGAGGCAGCATGTGCTGGTTCTTGTAACAGGGACTCATTCAGGCACCACGAAAACAGCCGGCGGCCCCCCTCTCCTACAGTGACCTGCAGGTGTATGGGGGAGTGGTCCGATAGAGTCGAGGTGCCGATAGATACTCCCGAGGCAAGGCAGTGTGCTGCAGGAGGAAGAAGTCTATCCTCGAGTACGACTGATGTGGGGCCGAATAGTGAGTGTAGTCTCTACCCGTAGGATCACTAATGCGCCACGGATCAATCAACTGAAGGTCAAACATAGACCGTTTAACATGTTTATGTTGTGCATGTGTAATGCGGGACAGTCCCCTAGAGGAGTCCATGGATGGGTCTAGCACCATATTAAAGTCCCCTCCCATTACCCACAGTCCTTCTGCAAATGTTAGAAGTTGTAACCACAAGGAGTCTAAAAAGGTCACCTGTCCAGAGTTCAGAGCGTAAACCGCCACTAGGGTCACCCTGTGGCCGTGGATATCCCCCTTGAGAGCAACATCCGACCCTCTGGGTCTGCTTAGTGGTCAACGTACGTCCATGGGATAGAGTTCGCCAGTACTATACTAACCCCCTTAGATTTGGAGTCTGGGGAGGGGGCATGGTAGGCCGTGGGGTATCGACTATAACCCATTCTGGGAAAGTTTCCACTCTTAAAGTGGGTCTCTTGTAAGAATGACACATGTGTCCGTGATCGTCACAGTTCGTTGAGTAGACATGACCTTTTTTCGGGGACATGGAGGCCACGTACGTTGAACGAAGTGATTCTAGGTTCAGGCATTTATGACTATATACTTCAACAAAACGGACAAATAGACCGATTACTACACCTCTTAACACCTTCCTGGAACCCAGTGCTGAGGGACTCCCGGGAAGGACAGCGGACCCTGCCGACAGTGTACCAATAGAATGCACTAACCAACACCTGGAAGATAGGGTAGGGAAGAGACAAACGGGATTGAAAGCACGCGGAGGTGAGAACGTTTCTGACCACTGTGTGAGAAAAGTTCACATACACAAAACAGGAGTGTTCCTATGGAATATCTCCGGTAAGGAGAGGAAACACTCACAACGGGGGAGTAGTTTGGACACAGCGACGTGGAGAGATGCAGTCCAGGGTGACTGTGACGAGGTAACATCATCTCCGCCCCTCGCTATGTGCAAGCTGTGATCTGCTCCATCACTGGGTTCTGCTGACCCGGAGCACCTAAGAACTCAAGGGGTACAGAAGGCAATAACAGGATGAACCATAAACATTCGAATTATAAAACAATCTTACTCATCTTAAGTCTATCTAACGAATATATAAGGTGAGATGCAGAATATAACCACAACATAATGTCAGTATATAGGCTGGCAGAGGTAACAGCCCCAATTGGGGAAGGATCAGGCGACCATGTGGTTTCCTTAGGCCAACCAACCCATCCCTGCGATACCACTAACCGGTCTCTTTGGTTGAACGACCCCGCATCAAGCTCAAGTAACTATGTGCCTCAATGGAAGCAAGTGGGTAAATGTCGGTACATGCCCGATGCGCAAAGGGAAGGAGGTCCCTCCTTCAGGTAGGGCCAGCAATGTACTGACTATCCTCCTGGTGAGGCCTTAGGATAAGGATACGGTCATATCAGGGGGCCATCCGGAAAACGGCCGGATCGGAGGGTTGGTAGACTAGTGGGTGTAGCTCAGGTCTCCCGATTCCATGGGTTGGGCCCGTTGAGATGGCCGCGTAGCAGACCTCTGACGACTTGTACGACGCCCCAGGGATCTCGATGGCCTGGTAGATGAGGACAGATTCGAATCCGGGGAAGGTACTTCCAACCAATCTGGCAGCGACAGGTCTTCACATTCTAAGAAGATAGCCAAGTCCGGTACCTGACGAGGGTGAGCCAGTCTGAAGAAGCGGTCCCCTCTGCCTATCAAAAGCGAGAATGGGAATCCCCATCTATAGGTAATCCCTTTGGTTTGCAGCAGGTCGGTGAGAGGTTTCAAGAGTCGTCTGCGTCAGGACTTCCGCCCCATCAAAGTCTACTGTCCCCTGCCTCCTGGCTCTCCGCAGTATCGCCTCTTTAATGTTGAAAAAGTGTATCCTACACAATACGTCTCTGGGTCTGTTAGGATCGGCCCCAATAGGGCCCAGGGACCTGTGCACCCGATCCAGCTCAATCTGCTCCGTCGGGGCCTGTCCAGCAGGGAGTTAAAGATGGCCGTGACCGCCACTCTGATATCAGGGCCCCCTGTAGCCTCTGGGATCCCCTGCAACCGCAGATTATTGCGGCGATTGCGGTTCTCCATGTCCTCCAGCTGCATCTGAGCCATATGGGTCTGCTGGCGCATTATGGAGGCCTCCAAGCGGGTCACCGTGCACTCCAGGGACCGATCGGCGTCCTCTAGTACCTCAAGTCTCCTTTCATGCTGTTCCACCCCCGACCGCACCTCCGCCAGGTCAGATCTGAGTGAGGATGCCAGCTGGTCAATCATACCTTGTATGTCGGCGCGTGTCGGGAGTGCCGCAAGGATAAACCGGAGCTCTGGATCTGCGCCTAGGCCCAAACAGCCGAGTCGGGATGCACGCACGCGGTGAAGGACCCTCCGATCCCAAGTCAGGTGAGGAGAAGGCTGGTGATGCCGGTGGGAGTGGCAGTGTCGCCTCGTCTGAGTAACTGGAGGCATTATGGTTCGGAGAGAATTGGGCCTGGCTCGTCGGGTGGAGTACGCGGGTGTCCCAGTTATATCTTTCCCAGGGAGTGTATCCCGTTGGGGGATATTTTTTCTTTACTGCATATTCTGGGTTCCACACTCCTTGGGAATATATATGTGTGTGTGTGTGTATATTTTTATATATATTTGTGTGTGTGTGTAATATATAGATCTATATATCTAGATATCTATATATATATATATATAAATCACCTCCAAAAGCTATCACACAAGGGCTTGTTACCCTTGTGTGATGGCAATAAAGTCAAGTAAAAAATAAAATATATAACACTTAAAAATTTAAACATAAAACTGGAAAAAATAATAAAAATGTAAATACATAAAAATAGAAGAAAAAAAGGCGATAAAGTACAAAATAAAAATAAATAATGTTAAAAAAATATTACAAGTGAGTGGAGTGGGCGATCCGTTACCACACGGCAATCGTGCACAAAACCGTGTGGATGGCCGGGCGGTCACAAAATCGCACACCACCGCCGATCACGCTGGCAGTGCCATTATTGCCTAATGGCACCCCAGTCGCACAAGGCAGATTGCGCAGTTTCCCGCAGCAATAACGCCCGTGCAATCGCACATAATCGCGATTGAAAACATTCAGAGATTACCACACAATCTCTTCTTGGCATTGCTAAATACGGTTATGGTGAAATGTTTTTCTTTTTTTGTATCCGGACAAGTAGATTTTCATGAGGGACAAGTAGATCAGGCCCCCGCTTTAGTCCTTGGACAAGTAAGTTTTTTTTTAAATTTCCACACACCCTGATGTCCCACTGGAGTGCAATATTCATTCTCTTTGTGGTTCTTGATAGAACTCCTGTGTAGGTTCATCCTGAGAGCTTCCAGTCACAGGAAATAGGTAGCATGAGACAGCACTGTCTTGAGCAGCTGTCTGTCTAGCTTGGAAGGGGGAGGTGCAGGGGAGTTCATTGCACACAAGGGTGGCCCATAGGAATAAAAGGAATGGAGCCACTGTACCACAGGGAAAGTTGTGCAGTGGTCAGGGCACCGTCTTAAACTGGACCAAAGCCAAGGATTTAAAGATCAAGTGCCTGCATACTAAGTAAGTCTTTAATCAGCTGCTGAAATTGTTTTGAACAACTGAAGGTTTAATGTCACTTAAGTGGTAGCTTCCTTTTGAGGCATTCCCATATAGCCAATTTCATTCCAGGCAGGTTGCAACTCCTCATTCTGCCACTTTAGGATAAGAAGGCTCAGTTTCTGGACCATTGCCTACATCTGAAATCCAAAACCAGACTTGTGAGTCCAGCTCTGGAGTCGGGGAGATCCTTTCTCCCACTTTAGGCATTTTGGAAGGTTTTTATGATGGATGCCATGTGTTGGGCTGAAGTGGAGTCCTAAACATTCTTTCAACGTAAGGGACCTGGGCGCTGGTAGAAGCTCATCTTCCGATCAATATTCTGGAACTCGGAGTCATTACGTTATCCCTCCACTGATGGATGTCTCGACTACAGTCACCCAATTAGTATTCAGTCAGACAATGCAGTGGCTTACATTAACACATAAGTCTCGCAGCCCAAAGAGCCGTGGACATCATTCTGGCTTTGGCGGAACTACACATTCCAGCCCTGTCCACTCTGCCCATCCCCATGGGAAATTGTGGAGACTTCTACAGTTGTCAGCATCTGGACTTTGGAGAGTGGTCTCTACAACTGGAGGTGTTACAAGACCTCTGTTGCACATGTGTAACACTGGACGTGGACCTCCTGGCTTCAAGGTTCAATAACAAATTGACCCAGGAATTATTTTTATCAAATTCTGAGAAATCAATTGGATTTTTCAGGTGCTACAATGGTACTATCATAAATCATATATAATCATATATTTCAATAGAAAAATATTAAAATGCATTTCACATAAATAACACACACTAGTGTACAATGTTAAAAATGAAAATAAGCTTTCATTAGTTGACAAAGATGAGTGTCATCTTAATCAAGAAACCAACAACAGTACTCTTTCAATATATCTTAGAAATTTCAAAAATTAAGTGAAAATCAAGAAATTTCAAAATGACAGAAGTGAGAGTGGTTAAATTGTCTAATTTGATGCCTTGTGCAGTGTTGATTTCCGCTTCTGCAGGACTGAAGCTATATAGAGATTTAAAAAAAGAAAAATATATAGTATACACCTAGGACCAATGGCCTCTCAATCCCATCAAAATGTAATTATCTCTGCACCACCAGTGGACCAATCAAGGGATCATGCCTTGGTGACCACCTCAAAACCATCCATCCAGGGAGGTGCATCTATCAAAATCATAGGTATATTCACCATTTCTGCTCATAAATCATGTTACCCATGTTCAGAAGAATATCCCTTCGATCAGTGGTTCTCGACCTGTGTAACCTCAGGACCCACGTTTGTACTTGCTCATTAAGTCACGGCCCAAGTCGCGCTGCAATGGAACGCGCGGCATTAGGGTATCGCGCTTTCCGGTGCAGGTGTACGAAGTGTGGGTGGGAGGTGTTTGGGGTACCATTCAAATGAATGGCAACGCAACACACCTTCCACACTGGCTAGGTGCAATTGCGTTTATCGCACTGTACTAGTGTGAAGGGGCTCTCAAAAACACTGACATACATACAGAAACAATCTCACACACTCCATAAAATGTATTTTTTATTTTTTTTTTAAGATCCACCCAGTCTCCCTACCTTATGAGAACTGGAGTGCATCCACAGCCTGGGGTCCAGTGTGGCCTGCTGTGGTGTGACGGAGCAAGAATGTGAGTGTGTCACTCAGGTCCAGGCACCTCTACAGGGCATGCAAGGGAGCTGTAAGCAATGTACATATGGATGGCGCTCCATGGCGGCCAATGCCCCAGCCCACTGTGCTGCGCTAGGGGGAGGCTGAGGAGCCTCTCGCCTAAATAAGTGGAAGGCATGCGGCGACCCACTGAACACGGGGTTGTGACCCACTTTTGCGTCATGACCCACCCAAGGCCTCAGATGGCTGATGGTGGCTTGCTTTTAAGCAGCCACAATGAATATGCAGTAAAAATCAATAGCCATAGCAAGAGGTGAACAGTCTCTTGGATGTCGACCGAGGCAGCTCCACCAAGGCAATTCCACAGCAGGAACAAACTGGCCCAGATCCTGGGATCTTTTAGCTCTCCCAGTGGATGCTCTGTTGACTTGATTCAGCCTGATCTACACCTACCCTTCTATGAAACTCCTTCCTTGCCTGCTATGCAGGCTCGAGATGGAGGGCATCATGGTGATTCACATTGTTTCGAACTGACCTAGGAGGACATGGTACTCTGACCTCTTCAGGATCCTGGGGGACTCCGTGTGTACTCCCAGATTTCCAGAATTTCTTTTCCATCAATCAGCTTACCACCCTGCTTCTTACGGTAGTTGCTGGCTTTAATGGCATGGCTGATATCAATGTATCCAAATATCCCAGGAAGCTTCAGCTAAGGCAATACGTGGGGCTGGAGGGCCGACCTTGTGGCGCGTCATCAGGGGGCTGGCTGTAAGAACCCGGAAGAGATGGCTCTGCCTAACGAGAAACACATCCGCAGTCGATAAAAGGATCAGAGCTCTTCGCCTATACACTTCGCCTATGGGATTTTGCGAATAAACATGGCACATTGGCACCGGATATATCACCTCTAGCTCCTGTGGGGGGATACCTGTGGTTTCCGCCGGGTGAAGACTTGCGTTTCCTGAACAGTTGGGCGGCGGACGGTGTAATTAGTATTTCAAAATACCTGGCAGGCAATAAACTACTGCCACTCTCAGAGATGCGCTGGAGATGGGGCTCATTCCCATTTGATTTTTGGAGACAGGCAACTGACACACTTTCATAATTCTCTGAAAACCTCAGTTCGCCCGCTAACATCTCTCACACCGTTTGAAAGTCTGTGTGGGGCTTCGAGCCCACCCTCCAGGTCCCTCTCACTGCTTTATAAGCTGCTACTAGAATTGGAATCCCAGGGGTCGCTACACTTCCTGGCAGAGTGGGAGAGGGACATGGAGGTAAGATTCACGGAGTTTGAGATTTCAAATATTCTCAGATACTCACTCGTCCTCCGTCGACTCCAGAGTCCAGGAAACAAACTATAAGCTACTCACCCAATGGTACCGTGTCCCTCACACTTTGCACCATATTTACCCTACGGTGTCACCTTTATGCTGGCGAGACTGTGGAGGGCGGGGTACACATTTGCACATTTGGTGGGATTGCCCCAAAATCTAACCTTTCTGGCAACAGATTAAATCTCAGATTTATACCCTCTTGGGAATAGAGATGCCTTTCCACCCAGCCCCATTTCTTCTACACTCTGTACCTCAGGGTGTAACCAAATACAGATCCAGTCTTATTCCCCATCTTTTAAACGCGGCCAATCGTTTAATCCCCCGACATTGGAAGAAGACAACGGTGCCCTCGGTGGAGGAGTGGAGCAGGCTGGTCTCGGATATCCAGAACTCTGAAGAATGGCTGGCAACTTGTAATGATAAGTACGCAAAACATTATTCTGTCTTGGCTACTTGGCTCCAGTATCACCAAGACTCGACTACTACCAACCAGTAATAGCATGTAGAGCAGTGAACCTGATCTGCCTACAGATGACATATTTCCTATAGCACTTGGCAGATAGAAAGGTGATTAAGTATGTTATGTATAGCCTGTTAGCGGTGCCCTATGACCGACCATTGATGGTCACATGCAGGATCTGTGTGTTTTTTTTTCTCCCTTTCACCCTTAACCCCCTTCCCTCCCCTCCTACCCTCCCTCCCAAGTGCCACCTCCTTCAGTCTTCATTACTACTTCGTTAGCTAGCCAGTGTTCTCTGCGCCCTTTCTTGGTTTCTTGAACATTTGCATTTCACAGGTTCTCCTCCTGTTTTCCAGGGCTGCATACACGCCTCTAAGCCAACTTTTTGCCCACCCGAGAGCGCTGTTTACATGTTTTTTCACGATGGAAGTAAGGAGATTAAGGGGGGATATGATTTTCATACACAAGATGTTCAATGATCATTGCAACATTACCAACAAACTCTTTACGCTTAACTCCATAACAAAGACTAGAGGCCACCACCTAAAATTGGTGGGAAAAAAAAAAATTCCAACACAAGGGGCAAAAGGGGTTCTTAGTTAGAGCGGTTAGGGTCTGGAACTCTCTGCCACAGGCAGTGATTTCAGCAAATAGTGTGGAATCGTCCAAAAGCTTAATTCAAGAAGCTTTTGGACGATTTCCTAAGAGACTGTAATGTACAGGGGTACAGGTACTCTTAAGAATGAGAACACACACACACACACACACACACACACACACACACACACACACACACACACACACACTTGTTGTGCATGTTTATTCTTCTTGGGTTCCCCTTAAAAACTATTAAAACATTCCCAGAAACCAATACTTCCACCAGCACCAATAGACCCCTTGGCCAGAAACGTACGCATGTAGAAAATAAGGGAGCGCCGGTCCTAGTGCAGCAAACTTTATTAAATGAGTATAAAATCCAAGAATTGTACTCAGAGCTACACGTGCAAAAAACCTTCCACTTAATGGCACCGTACACAGCAGTTGCATCAAAAATCCAGGATAAGCAGAACCATGTGGGAGTTTGGGCTGCGAACCAGCATAGAGCCGGTATCTTGGCATACACTGCCCAAGGCTGATGCGTTTCCGTGGCCATGCCCCCTTCCTCTGAGCCTATCAGCCTCCTCCACCCATGTACCAGATAAAGGGACCCACAACCAATCACCTGTGAGCATTAGCGTTGTCGGGGAAACCCATACAGCCAATAGGAGACATATCTGCTATTGCCTTATGCTTATTAGGAGCTGCCTGCTGAGACTACTGCCGGCCCCTCCCCACGACCAATCAAAGTCCAGGGGAGGATACTGGATGACCGCTCAGAGTTAATGGAGAGGCAAATGGGCAGGGTCCCTCAGGGGATGTTGTGAGGCGTCCCTATCCTCAGTCTTGGAGTAACGATCGGCACACTCAATGTGGCTCAATGAATGGATACACTGCTGTTGCTCACTGACACCTCTTCTCTCCCTAGCGTTTGCTAAAGCAGGGCACATCAAAGTAGCCATTTTTAAGTAGAACATCTAGCTAGCTGGGTTTATTTCTCTGTTCACCTGCACTATAGGATGGGAGGGGCTGATACTGCCACTGTTAACAGCTTAGACGTTATCCTCATACGATGCAATTATTATTATATTTTTTTATTTATAAAACGGACAATAGAAAATGTCACTTCTGTCATAACTGTGTTAGACATGCACAATACATAAGTTGTCTAAAATTAATTCTGTGTGTATACAAAATTCCACATGTATAAAAAGGTATATGAATAATGGTAACCTATTACGTGACGCCCAGCTTCTTGATTGCCGAGATGCCGGCTCCATGCCAGCGGAAGCACCAGTATCGGTACACAGTATCAGCGAGTACTGTAAGCAAAGTATCAGTACTCGCACACAATATCAATTTCACTACTAAAGGAATCACATTCATCTTATGTTATTCACGGTATAGTGGAGGATTATATCTCCATTTTTGCTTACCGGCACATTGTATAATATAAAAAGAACACAATCACGGACTCGAAGTGAAGAGTACACAAGTTCATTTATTTATTTTTCATTCTGAGTTTATTAAAGTTTAACATTTAACATTCATCATTTAAAAATAAACACGGGACAGTTTACAAAATACAAAAATTACACGTGTAGTCATTAATCTATGGGCCAATAGGCCTGTGGATATTAGCAACAGAACAGTCAACAGTATCTGAGCGGTTACGGTTTATCAAGATCAGTGGTATTACCTGCAGCCCAATGCATAGTAAGCATACTGTAAGTTGGTATAGGCCCAGGGCCATCTGTGGTGTCTCTACCCAATACATCCAGATACGAAGCATGAGTACCGGGTAGGGGAGAAACCATTCTAGCGGATACAGCATGTTTTAGGTAGTAACGCTCATCGGCTGGACAGTCAGCATCATGTACATATGGTGGGGGTGGGGCGGAGAAGGGATGCCAGTGAGAGGGGTCCATCGAGGGAGAGGAAAAAAAAAAAGAGAAAGCCCAGATGGGCGTAGAAAAGGAGGGGGGGATGAGGAAGGGGACAATAGCCTCCCACCCCCTGCCAGGCCATCGAACGACTTTGTTGGGGAAGCACTTTAAGGAGTGGGCGTTGCTGTGAAACCCGCTGAGTTCCTATGCACAATCCAGGGGGACCAGGTGTTGACATATTTGTCACCCTCCTCACGTTCTCCTGCCAAGAGGCCCTCCAGGTCAGCAATGCGGTGCATCTCCACAACCCACTCCGCAAGGGTGGGTACCACCGATGAACGCCAGTGACGCGGGATAACAGTCCTGGCTGCCGTGAGAAAGTGACGGAGAAGGCCCCTCTTCGTTTTCTTGATTTGATCCTGGGACCATGGACAAGAGTAGAATTTTGGGGTCGTTAGCGATAGCTGTTCCTGTCACTCTGTGGTTCATGATAATAATTTAAATTAAATACAAGCAAACATAATTGATCACATACACAGGGTGATGTATAATTCAGTAGATTAGGAAACACCAAGCGCAACATATTAGTTCTATTATAACAAGAACATGGCTGCTGCTGTTCTTGGTATCGTTTTAAACAGCAGGCGATTGCTGTTCAGATACAAGCGATCCGGCGTCTTTACAGCTTGTGCAGTGCGGCGGAATGTGCTCTGCTGTTCTCTGTGAGGGCCTAGTACCGGCACAGTGGCTTTCCTCTGACATATCTGAGGGAGATCAGCAAGCTTCCAGCCGCTGACCTCCGATTACTGGACTCGGAAATTATATGTACTTACATCACTTTCGGTGTCACTGTGTACATTCTCTGGCTCTTAGAGCCAGGAGAAGACACTGGTGAAGCAGATCTCTGCTTCATCAGCTTCTTTGGGGTCCCTAAGTGACATTAGGGGGTCTGAAAGACCTCTGATGCCTGCATAAAGAGAACCTGGCACATTATATTTGCTATTACCTAGGGGAGCTGATTTAAAATAATCTTACATTTATTAGTTTGACAAACTTATTTTACTTTTAATTACAAATAGAGTTCATCTACTTCCTTGTTCAGTTCTGGCACACAGTTCTGTTAGTGCCAAAGCATTGCATCTTGGGAAGTTACATCAGAGAGCATTGCTTGGGAATCTCATCTCTAATCTCATGAGATCTCAGGGAAAGTTATTTTATTTTCCTTCCCTGAGATGATGTGCATGGTCACATGTCCTAGTCACATGTGCCAGAGTTCAAGGAAGTAAATGGAGCGCTAGTAATCTGCCCTTGGTTAACATGGCCACTGCCAGAAGACTTGGAAAGAAAAGAGGAATGAGGTATGCAAAAAATACAAAGCCGGCAATTATCTATAAGTATGTGTTTGTAGGTTGCCATTACTAAACATTTCTAAAGGTGTGTTTGTGGGGGCAGCACATTCCGCCGATCGGTAGAAACGATCCGGCGGCTATATAAACGCCATATCGCTTGTATCTTGTATCAGCCATCGCCGGCTATTTAAAATTACACTAAGAACATGGCTGCAGTAGCAGCTCTGTTCTTGGTATAACTACTTCTGCGGGCCTCTGTACATCTAAATACCTAAGTATTGCGATCCGGAAGTGGTTAAGGTTCCAGTAATGTGTAAAGATGTCCTGTGATGGCAGGTCACAATTCAGGGGAGCTAAGTCTTCCTTTTACTGCTCTGTGTTTTGAGCACGGAAGATTTTTTGTGCCTATGGAGTCTCTGTAAGGGCTTTCCCTGACAACATTGCCTATATTTGGACTTAGCTCAAATATGGGGGTTGCATTCTTTTCAAAAATTTTTTTTATAAGTATGAATATATATGTATTAAAATAAGTAGAAGATACAGTGCATTCAGAGCCCCTTCACTTTTCTCAATTTTGTTATATTGCAGCCTGATACTACAGTTTACGTTCCGTTTCTCGCCCCCCTCATTAATCTGCTCTCAGTACCCCATAATGACAAAGTGAAAACAGAATTTGAGAAATGTCCTGTGAATTTTTTTAAAAAGAAAAAACTGAAATGTCACCTATGGCATAAGTATTCAGACACTTTGCAACAACACTTCACATCTAGCTCAGCTGCCTCCCTTTTCTCTTGATCGTTGCTGAGATGTTTTTACACCTTGATTGCAGTCCACCTGTGGAAAATAAATTGATTGGACATGGTTTGGAAAGGCGTAGGCCTCCGAGTTGACCATGCATACTGTATAAGAGCAAAATGAATGAGGTCAAAGGAACTGCCTGCAGAGCTCAGAGACAAGATTTTTGCAAGGCACAGATCTGGGGAAGGCTTCAAAAAACATTTCTGCTGCACTGAAGGTTCCCAAGAGCAGAGTGACCTCCATAATTCTCAAGTGGAAGACATTTGGCACAACCAGGACTCTTTGGTCGCCTGGCCAAAAGAGGTGACCAAGAACCTGATGGTCACTCTGACTCAGCTCCAGAGCTCCCATATGGAGATGGGACAAAGTTCCAGCAGGACAACCATCTCTACAGCCCTCCACCGATCTAGCCTTTATGGCAGAGTAAATAGACCAGGGGTAGGCAACCTCCAGCTGTGCTGAAACTACAAATCCAATCATGCTTTTGACTGGGAGTCATTCCTGTGACTTGCAATGCCTTATGGGATTTGTAGTTTCAGCACAGCTGGAGAGCCAAGGTTGCCTACCCCTGGGCTAGACTAAAGCCTCTCCTCAGTGCAAAACACATGAAAGCCTGCTTGGAGTTTGCCAAAAAGCACCTGAAGGACTCTGACTGTGAGGGACAAGGTTCTCTGGTCTGATGAAACCAAGATTGAACTGTTTGGCCTCAATTCTAAATGTTATGTCTGGAGGAAACCAGGCACCACTCGTCACCTGCACAATACCATCCCAACAGTGAAGCATGATAGTGGCAGCATCATGCTGTTTGCATGTTTTTCAGCAGCAGGGGCTGGGAGACTAGACAGGGTTGAGGGAAAGCTGAATTAAGCAAAGTACAGAGATATCCTCAATGAAAACATGTTCCACAGTGCTCAGGACCTCAGAGTGGTCCAAAGGTTCACCTTCCAACTTGACCGATCGTAAGCACACAGCCAAGACAACACAGGAGTGGCTTAACCCCTTCGTGACTGACGACGTACAGTGTACGTCGCCAGCATCGGGGCTGTTTAAACAGAGAGAGACCTAAAAAAAAGGATGTCCACCGACAGTCCCCATCCAACCTGACCTTGAGATGATTTGCAAAGAAGGACAAAAAATCCCCCAATCCAGGTGTGCAAAGCTTGTTTGAATACTTAAAAGGTTTCTAAACCCTCATGTTTTTTTGCATATATCTACTGCTAGCAAGCAGTAGATACTAGAGCTGCAGCTAACGATTATTTTCAAAATCGATTAGTTAGCCGATTATTGGGTTCGGTTAATCGGATAAACAATAAAATAAAGTAAAAAAAAAGGCTCCAGTGATGGGGCTACTAGTTTGTATTGAGGTTGTAGTCCATCACAAGAGCAAGCTTAGCGGTGGAAGTAAAAAAAAAAAAAAGGATAGTGTGGTGTGCAATATAGTGAAATGGAAAGTGTAAAAAAAAACAAACTAGGTCTTTCAGGGGATGTCTTTTTTTTTTAATGTGCAACAAAGTGGTCAGTATCGGTAATGCTGATCCCTTTCTTTCACTTTCACAGGCGGAGTGCATCTGGTATCACTCCGCCGTCACAGTAACCGGTGCAATAGTGGAAGTGTTGGCTAATGCGGCTCTGCTCCCTCCGCTGCCGCCTTGCTTTCTACAGCGCCGGCTTCCTTTGCCATCAGAAACAGCGGTGCAACAGTGGGGACATCAGACAGTGGGCAACGCGGTAAAGTACAGTACCATTTACCGGTACACAGAGTACAGTACAGTGCCTATTACATTAAGCAGTGCCTTCAGGGGGATAGCAGTTGGTGAAGTATGGTACTGTAGTGCTCCCTGTCACTGCGCTGGCCAGGGGTAGTCCCCTGTCATCCCCTTAATACAATATGTTCCTGCAGGCTGATACCATCTCTCCTGCTCTTCAAGTTCCCCCTCACATGCTACCACCAAACTAGGTCTTATTTTCGGGGTAGGTCTTCTATTACAGGAATCTTGAAAAATAGTGCTAGGTCTTACTTTCGGGGTAGGTCTTATTTTCCGGGAAAGCTTTCTCAGGGTAAGCTTTCTCAGAAAATCTTATAAACCATTTGAACCATGAAACTGCAGAAAAACTGCCAAGCACTTACAAGGTTTATTTTTTAAATATACAGTGCATTCAGAGAGTTTTCAGACTTCCTTAATTTTTTTTCAACTTTGTACTGTTGCAGGCTGATACTACTGTTTAAATTCCTTTTTTTCTCATTAATCTACACTCATAATAAAGTGAAAACAGAATTTTAAAAATATCACATGTACTTAAAGTGACATTAAGGTCAAAAACTTTTTTCCCTTCCCCCAATGTTAATTAAAGCACTTACCTTTAAATTATGTCACTTTGAAATTTGTATTTACACACTTCAAACCAGCAAATGCTTTAAATACTAAGAACAGCTAATTATGGACAAGTGTGTGATTATCAGAGCGAATAGTATATTTTTTAACAGTAGTAAATAAGAATCGGGTGTGGAATGCCTATTGCCCGGGACATGCCGTTTCGGACGCTGGCGAGGTTTTTTTGTACATTAAGCCCTGCTTTGGACAAGATCAGATCACTTCTATCAAACAAGCAGCAATTGTGTCCGCCCGCACCCCCCGCCGTGGTTTTTGGGGGACCCGAGACCACGGCACGACAGCTCAGCCATAGAGAGTGTAGAGCGGACCAAGAACGTCCGTTCCTGGTCCGCTCTGTGTGATCAGTGAGACTAATCACAGCGCCACCTGTCTCAGCCGTCAGGAACTGCACAGAACATCTGTTCTGTGTCGGGAGGGCAGGTACCATAAAGAGAACCTGTCACCT
>NW_017309578.1:22466-58303 GCF_000935625.1 Nanorana parkeri
TGGTGAAGGGCATGCAGTAACCAAATATGTGGGCTTGCATGCTCCCTGCTGATCCTGACTGATTTGCTCTGAGAGGCAGGCGTTTAAAAAAAATATTTTTTATTATTTTAACAGTTAACAAAAATTAAACCATTTGAACCATGAAACTGCAGAAAAACTGCCAAGCACTTACAAGGTTTATTTTTTAAATATACAGTGCATTCAGAGAGTTTTCAGACTTCCTTAATTTTTTTTCAACTTTGTACTGTTGCAGGCTGATACTACTGTTTAAATTCCTTTTTTTCTCATTAATCTACACTCATAATAAAGTGAAAACAGAATTTTAAAAATATCACATGTACTTAAAGTGACATTAAGGTCAAAAACTTTTTTCCCTTCCCCCAATGTTAATTAAAGCACTTACCTTTAAATTATGTCACTTTGAAATTTGTATTTACACACTTCAAACCAGCAAATACTTTAAATACTAAGAACAGCTAATTATGGACAAGTGTGTGATTATCAGAGCGAATAGTATATTTTTTAACAGTAGTAAATAAGAATCGGGTGTGGAATGCCTATTGCCCGGGACATGCCGTTTCGGACGCTGGCGAGGTTTTTTTGTACATTAAGCCCTGCTTTGGACAAGATCAGATCACTTCTATCAAACAAGCAGCAATTGTGTCCGCCCGCACCCCCCGCCGTGGTTTTTGGGGGACCCGAGACCACGGCACGACAGCTCAGCCATAGAGTGTAGAACAGACTAAGAACGTCCCCTATGTGATGGGAATACATTTCAGTGAAAAAGTAAAAAATATATATTTTTAAAAATAAAATATATAAAAATGTAAAACGTAAGTGATGAAGTAAAAATAAATTAAAACCAACCCCGCTGCCCCTGCCATCTGCATGCAAATAAACACACACCTAGGACATTGTGCGTTGAGTGCTGCCGCCATTCCATTGTGGCAGCCAGGCAGCAGAATTCTCTTACGCACACACAGTGTGCATTAAAGGTTAAGTTCACTTTCACAGGTAACATGGGAAAATGGAATTACCCGATGAAATCTGGCCCCGTCTCTCCCAACTCCCCCCCGCTGTACTTGCCTTTTGGCGAACAGTATCTCCCCTACACCAGTAAGGGTGTACTATCTGTACTCCGTACTGCTGTCCAGCACAGTCCTTCCTATGCATTTTGAATTTTGCTTGCAAATTGCAAGCACTCATTGGTCAGCGCAGTCACCTGACCACGCTGACCAATGAGTGCTTGCAATTTGCAAGTGAGAAGCGCTGTTTAGCACAGTCGGATACTAGTATCCGTGCATCCCTAATCAAAATGTATCTAGTAATATCTGCTAGTATCAGTACTTGCACTCACCCAAATGCTCCGGTACCTTACCCGATACTGGGACTTAAGGCCAGAGGAACATTTCCTCTGACCGGCAGTGCCGTAGGTGAACATGGAGCCAGCTTCCCGTGCCATCAGAAAGCCGTGCGGCAAGTAATGACCCTCTCCCTGGTTTACTGATTGGCCGGGAAGCCGGCTTCTTGCTGATTGGCTGGTAAGCCAGCTTCCTGGCCAATCAGCATTGAGCAGGCTTCCTCAATTGGCCGGTAAACCAGCTCGATGCTGATTGGCTGGAAAGCCGGTTTCCGGGCCAATCACAATCAAGGAGGCCAAACAACATGGAGCCAGGTTCCCTGGCAATCAGGATGCCGGGCAGCATGTCATTACCTGCTGCCCGGCTTCCTGATTACCCGGGAAGCCTGCTCCATGCCAGCGTAAGTGCCGGTATTCGGTATCGGCAAGTACCGAAAGCAAAATCTCGGTACTCGATACTGAAAAATCGGTATTGGTGCATCCCTAGCTTTTTTTTTTTCTTTCAATTTTTATTGATTTTGTAAAAGTCAATAGACAATACAAACGTAGGAATGGACAAGTGATATAAAAGTGGAAGAATAAAGAAGCATAGGCACTAATATTACAGCTTACAGGTTATAAAATCTCGTTTCCCGGAAAAAAACAAAACACAAAAACCCCAGTAGGAGCCAAGGTACTCAAAAGCCTCACGAGGTGGGCAAACCACTCAAAGGGGAAGAAGAGACAGAGGAAAGAGAGGGGGAGTGAAGGAAACATAGGGGGGGCAGGTATAGGCATGGGCACCCGACTGTATATTACACCCTTCCCGCATATTAGTAAAGAGCGATAGCAAAACCAACATCATTGTAAGCATGGGGAAGTATTTCTACTACATTAGTAGGACATTCAAGGTCCATGTATATAATACGTTTCAAGGTTGAACCACGTTATTCAGGTACAAAGACGTTTGTTTGAACACAGCCCAAGGCTGCCATTTATTGTCGTAGGTCTCGTATTTATCGTATTTAATAGGGGTTAGTTCATCCATCTGTCTGTAGTAGTCTACTTTGTTGAACCATTGGGATAGTGGTTGCGTTCCAATGCAGGGGAACTAGGATGCTGGCTGCATTAAGGAGAGGGGGGATCAGCAACCGTTTGTATGTCGACAATGGAATTGTAGTGGCATGAAAAAGACATGTCGTTGGTTCCAAGGGTATCGAAATGTTAGTGGCCTTCTCAATGCAACAGGCAATCTGTTTCCAGAACGGTTGAAGTCTGGGACAGGACCACCACATGTGTAAATAAGTGGAGGTGGTTTCACAACCCCTCCAGCAGGTAGCTGCTCTAGAGGGATGCATTGCATGTATGCGGTCAGGAGTGTAACACCATCTTGCCAAGAATTGGAATGTCGCATCGGTTACCAAAGCACCGATGGATAAAGTGGAATTAGCACGAAGAATTTGTTGCTTTTGCGATCTAGGCCATGTAACCTGCGACGCCCGTTCCCATTGCATTAGATACAGTGGGAGTGGTGGTCGAGAAGAATTGGGTATATTTGAGATACACCATGCCGTGGAGGTTCAGAGAGGAATAGCAGTTTTTCCATAGGTGTGAGGTCAGAGGTGGAGCGTAGTGGTTTCGGGAGGGAGGATACAAAGTGACACAGTTGCCTGTATTTCTATAGACAGGGCTTGAAAAATCCACTCGTCTGCTCGTCTGTAATTACACGGCCGGTCGGGAGCTTTACATTCAAGCGATCGGGCGTCTCTAGAGACGCTCGATCGCTTGTATTAGCAGCTGTCACTGCCGTTGCCTTTCCCGAGATCCGCTGTGCCCGATGCGGTCAGGACCGGCATGGCTCTGACAGGAGATCAAAGGGATTTCAGTACACGAACTCCCTTTGATCTCCTCTCAGTCCCCGGATGCATATAACATCACTTCCTGCATTCAGTGTCACTCTCCAGCTACAGAAGCTGATGAAGCAGATCTCTGCTTCATCAGCTTCTCTGGGGGTCCCTAGGTGTCAAACCCCTGATGTCTCCATAAAGAGGACCTGTCATGTAAATTGGCTATCACATAGGGGGCTTCTTAGTCACCCATGTAATAGCAATAAAATTGTTTGTAAAAAAAAAAAAAGTAATACAAAAATTAAAGAATCATAAAAAAAATAAAGAAGCATAAAATAAAAAAGATTTTTTTTAAAGTCCCTGCCCCCCACATACACACGCATATATGCGTCGGGTGCGCCTATGGGCGAAAACGACGATTGCGCCCATTGTACCACACGTTACATATCGCCGCAAACGCCATTAATCACTGATACCACTAAACTGATGAGCAGTAAAAGCGTTTTAATCGTCGCCTATGGGCGTTTTTTGCGATTTTTGCGGGCGCATGCAATTTTAAGGCTTGACATGTTTGGGGTCTATTTACCCGACGTGACCCCGACTTTTATGTTTTACTAAAAATATGGACCTGCTTGAAGAACGAGTAGCCTGTTAAGGGCATTAAGGGGGAGTTGTAGTTCCCATATCAAGCGTGCATATTATTATTATTATTATACAGGATTTATATAGCGCCAATAGTTTGCACAGCGCTTTACAATATAAGGAAGACATTACAGTCACAATACAATTTAAGACAAGATGGTAAGGAGGGCCCTGCCCGTGAGGGCTTACAATCTAAAAGGGAGGTGCAAGTGATACATGAGGAGGTAGCTGTGTGGGGATGATTGATTGACAAAGTGATTGTTCAGTGGTTAGGTTGAGGATAGGCTTCCTTGAAGAGATGAGTCTTAAGGGATCGCCTAAAGGCAGTCAGTGTGGGAGATAGACGGACAGGTTGGGGTAGAGAGTTCCATAGAATGGGAGACACACTCTAGTGAAGTCCTGGAGGCGAGCATGGGAGGAGTTGATGACGGAGCTGGAAAGCAGGAGGTCTTGTGAAGAGCGGAGGGGACGGTTAGGGTAATACTTTGAGACCAGGTTGGAGATATAGCCTGGGCCAGAGTTGTGGATGGCTTTGTACGCGGTTGTTAATATTTTGAATTTTATCCTTTGGGCTACAGGAAGCCAGTGTAGGGATTGACAGAGGGGGGTTGCAGACACTGAGCGGTTGGTTAGGTGGATGAGCCTAGCAGCTGCATTCATGATAGACTGAAGGGGGGATAGCCTGTGTAGAGGTAGGCCAATGAGGAGGGAGTTGCAAGAGTCAGGACGAAATATAACAAGGGAGTGGATGAGCAATTTTGTGGTATCAATATAATTTGTCCCAGATAGTCAGGGTGTGACGAGTTTAGGGGGGAGGTGTGAGGACCCAGAAGTCTGAACTGTTGGGGAATCCAGCATACAATCGATAAGGTCCGTTCCAAAAGGCTATTCTCCATCTGCACCCACCGTTTGGTCTCAATATGGTAAGTCCAATCTAACAATCTATTGAGTGCAACGGCTTGGTAATATAAGGTGAAATCAGGTAAGGCTAAACCACCTGTAAGTTGAGTCCCATAAGAGATCCTGGCGGAAGAGTGCCTCCACACGTAGCAACCGACAACCAACCTAAGGGTACTTAGGTAAGAGACGGGCAGGCTTACAGGCAGGGTTTGGAACAGATAAAGCATCCTAGACAGTATTGTCATTTTGATGATGTTTACACTACCAGTCAAGAAAATGCAAGGGCGGTGAGAGAGCCAGGTAGCCAAGTCTCTTTTGATGGTGTTTAGCAGAGGTATGTAGTTAGCCGTGTATAAATCAGATGGTCGTGAGGTCAGAAAGATACCTAAGTATTTTATTTTGTTTGTCTGCCAAGTGAAGGGCATGGAGCTTCACAAAGACGACGTTATATGTGGAGGTGTAGAGATGTTCAATATTTCAGATTTAGTGAGGTTAAATTTGAAGTTGGATATTAGACTAAAAGCTTTGTATTCCTGCAGGCGGGAGGGCAGTGTGATCCGGGGCTGCTGAATAAAAAGAGCATATCATCAGCATAAGGTGCCAGTTTATGTTCTCGGTTGCCTACCAGAATGCCGGATATATTGGGATTTTGTCGAATTGATGTAAGGAGGGATTCCAGGGTAAGGGCAAATAGTAATGGGGAGAGGGGGCAACCTTGTCTGGTACCGTTATGTAAAGTAAAGCTATCAGAAAGGTGGCCGTTGACCCTGATTTGGGCAGTCAGGTTTTCGTATAAGGCCATAATCCCGGCTAAAAATCTAGGACCAATGCCAACATTTTGAAGAGTGGCCCGGAGGAAGTCCCAGTCGACTTTGTCGCATGACTTTTTGGAATCGGTGGACAAAAGCATGGTATGGTTCGGGGAAGAGGAGACATAATTAATTAGGGAGACCGCTCTCTGAGTGCTGTTTCGTGACCCCCTACCATGGATGAAGCCCTTCTGGTCAGGCAGAATCAACTGGGGCATCAGGCAATTAAGCCAGGATGCAAGGGCTTTAGCGTAAAGCCTAATGTCTGTATTTAAAAGAGAGATAGGACTATAACTGCCACAGGTAGTTGGATCCTTGTCAGGTTTGGGAAAAAACTGAAATGTGGGAGTGAAGGGTAGCAGGGAGTGGTGGTGTGCCAAGATAAAAGGAGTTGAAATATTTACATAGGTGGGGAGTAAGCAGGTGCTAGAAGGTTTTATAATATTTGAGGGTGAATCCATCGGGCTCCGGACTTTTACCGGAAGCCATGGAGGCGATGGCCTGTTGTATTTCCAATTCACTGATGGGGGACTCAAGGTTGTCTAGTTGGGTTCGGGACAATTTGGTGAAGGGGGTGTAAGTGAGGTAGGATTTTATTCGCCGTAGGTGATGTTGTTTGGCTTGGGGAGTGAGGTCGGGCGTTACATTATACAGGGAGGCATAGGGGAGTGAGATCGGGCCTTACATTATACAGGGAGGCATAGAAGCCACGAAAAACAATGGAAACGGCAGATGAAGAATAAACTAAGGTTTCATGTTTAGATTTTATTTTAGCAATGAAGTTTGCACCTTGCCTATCCTTTAGCAATTTGGATAAAAGTTTCCTGGGTTTATTACCCAGTTCATAAGTGCGTTGGGAGAGAAAATTGAGAGAGCGTCTATATGTACAGGTCAGCGCTTCTCTCAAGTCCTCTCTCGCTTTAGTCAGATTTGAGAGAGCTGCTGAAGTCGAGGATCTTTTGTGGATATGTTCAAGTACAAACACCTTCGCCGAGAGATCAGATATCTTGCTAGTAGTTTCCTTTTTTTTCCGTGAGCCATGCACAATAAGGGATCACCTAATAGTCACCTTATGAGCCTCCCAGAGATGACCGGCCGACACCCCACCCGGAGAGTTTTCAGAGAAATAGTAATTGTCTTTTTCAATAGCGGAAACAACAACAGTGTCCGCCAAGAGGGATTAGTTCAATCTCCATGTAGGGGGTGGACAGGTGCTGCTCAAGATCCTCAAAGAGGCCGCCACCAGGGCATGGTGCGAGAGGGTGGAGGAGAGAATGGATGCTTTACACAGGGTATCTAAGTGGTAGTGGCTCAAGAAAATGTAATCTATCCTTGTATAGGTGTTGTGCATGGGAGAAAAGACAGTATAGTCCCGGTCACGGGGGTGGAGGATCCGACAAACATCCACTAACTGCATAGTGTGTAGGAGTGTTTTAAGGGAATTAAGGTGTTTATTTCCAATATGGGATCGGCCAGTGGAGGAATCTAGTGAAGGTTCAAGATGGATATTAAAGTCGCCAGCTAGGACCGTGGCACGCTCCCGAAATTCTGACGAGACGTAAAATCCCCTGAAGGTAAGTGGACGGGTTTCTGTTGGGGGCGTAAACATTAGCTAGGGTGAACAGTCAGTTGTCAATCTGCCCTTTAAGGAATAGGTATCTCACCTCATGATCTGTCACTGTAGATATATGTCGGAACTTGGACATTTTTACGAATGCCGATCGCCACTCTAGAGCTGCCAGAATCGGACGTGCTATAGTACCAGATAGGGTAGTAGGGTGAGGCCAGACACACTCGAGTGTGATGGGACAAGTGAGTTTCCTGAACAAACACCACATCACAATGGAGTTGGCGCAGTTCACGTAAAAAGTGATGTCTTTCTGAGAGGGTGTTAAGGCCCTGAATGTTATAGGTCAGTATATTGAGATCAGCCATCGGCATTCACAACAGGTAAGCTTATGCAAAACGGTTGAGGATCAGGTGCCCATTGTGGGGGGGACGGGAGGAGAGAAGGGGGGACAGAAGACATGAAGACAAAAGAGGTACATAACATAAAAAGAACCACAAAACATAGAGCATGCTGAGCATGCGACCATATCCTAGGTCCAGGTAAACAAATTGTTGAGGCATTACAGAGCCGGTTTCACAAGTTGTGGGGGGACATGGCTGTACTATACAGCAACCGGTTGTCCAACACGGCCCAGGAATACTGAGCATTAACAACTGAAGGATCGTGGGCCAGTAAACCATCCCCCCGCAAGGCGCAAAGGCTGGCCCGGCCCCACCAGGGGGGCAGAACACACGCCATGCAAACAAGTTATTGAAATTGACATCCCGATTCAAAAATCAATGAAAGGCGCTCACAATTCTGCACTGCCAACATGAATAAGTTAAATCATGATCCATAGTACATATACAGCACACACGTCCAGTACACTGCAGTCTGCAGCAATAGATTTACAATTCTCCCCTGCTAACATGAATAGGTTAAATGATCCATAGTTCATAATATGTACATAACGTGGTTGTACTATGGATCATTTAACCCATTCATGTTAGCGGGTCAGAATTGTAAATCTACTGCTGCAGTGCATACTATATGTACTGTATATGTGCTACATATAGAATGCACTGCAGCAATAGATTTGCAAATATCCAATGCTGATATTAAGGGGTTAAATGATCCATAGTACATAATAGTACATAACATGTAGTTGTACTATGGATCATTTAACCCATTCAGATTAGCAGTGCAGAATTGTAAATCTATTGCTGCAGTGCATACTATATGTGCTACATATACATACTATATGTACTACATATAGAATGCACTGCTTCCTGATTGGCCAGCTCCCGTCATGAGGGGACGAAAGACTGTGTCGGCTTCCCAACCAATCGGAAAGCCTGGTCATTACACCTCGCCTGGCTTCCTGATTGGCCAGCTTCCAACCAATCAGCAAGCCGGGCAGTGTGTAATGATGTGCTGCCCGGCTTCCTGATACCGGAATCTCCGGGCTATGCATCGGAGCAAATACTCGGCACCGATACAGATACTAGTATCGGTATCGATGCATCCCTACTCGATTGGATCCCTCTTTTAATGCCAAATAGTATCTTGCCTGCTTTGCTTGCCGCTGCTTGGCATTGCATACTATTGCTAAATCTATGAGGACCCCCAAGTCTTTTTCCGTGTCCTCCCTCCCTTCCCCAGTGCAGCACCCACTAGGTTGTAGTTTGCACACACGTTCTTAGCTCCCATGTGCATAACCTTACATTTTTCTAGATTAAATCACATCTGCCATCTTGCAGCCGAGGCCCCAATTTTATCTAGGTCCTGTTGTAGTAAATTTATGTCTAGTTGAGAATTAACTGCCCTACACAGTTTGTGTCATCTGCAAAAACCGAGATTAAGCTATTTTATTCCAATCTCTATATTGTTCATGAATAAAATAAAAAGGATTGGTCCCAAGACTGATCCCTGGGGCACCCCACTCACTACTTTTGCCCAATTAGAAATAAAACCATTTATTACTACTCTTTGGATCCGATCACTCAGCCAGTTTTCCATCCATGTACATACAATTTCATCCAAACCGTCAGTCCTTAGTTTGTGGAATAAATGTTTGGGAGGTACTGTATCAAACGCTTTTACAAAGTCAAGATACACCACGTCTACTGGTATGTCTAAATTAATACTGACTTCCTTGTAGAATTTCAACAGATTGATTTGGTAAGAACGGTCTTTCATGAATCCATGTTGGTTGCTACTTATTTATCCATTTTTGTATGCAAATTCCTGCATATAGTCCCTTATTATTCCTTCAAATACTTTACATACTATCGATGTTAAGCTGATTGTCCTATAGTTACCTGGTGTGCTTCTTTTCCACTTTTTATATATTGGTACTACGTTCACTTACCGCCAATCAACCGGTACCATACCTGAGATTAAAGTGTCCATAAAGATTATGAACAATGGTTTGGTTATGACCTGGCTAAGCTCCTTGAGTACTTGTGGGTGTAACCCATCTGGTCCTGGGGATTTGTTTAAATTTAATCTTTCCAAACGCTTTCACCCTCATCTCTGTCAGCCACTGATATACGTTAAATGTTCTATTATTTGAACAGATGTCATAACCCTGCTTGACTCCTCTCTAAAGACAGAAGCAAATAATGTGTTTAACACTTCCGCCTTCTTCCTGTCATTGATCGCTAACTTTCCCCTTTCATCTCTAATGGCGCCTGCATGTTCTGTCCTTACCCTTTTACTATTTCTATACACTGAGTGGCCAGATTATTATGACCACCTGACGTTTGTAGGCAAATTAGCTATAATTAGCTTTAATTTCGCGCTGAAGTTGCTAGAGGGCCAGACCATTATAAATAGGGAAGCAGGTTGTTTACCACGAAAGTAGAAGTGATTTTTTTCTGAAGATATGGGTAAACAACGCGATTTAACAGCCTTTGGACGTGGGATGATTGTTGGCGCTCGGAGCCATGGAGCGAGTATCGGCAAAACAGCAGAATTCGTTAAATGTTCAAGAGCAGCTGTTGTTAAAGTGTTTAAAGACTGGACTGCCAGACGAAAATCTGGGTATGAACGTGCAAATTGTGGCCATCAGCAACTAGTCAATGTTAGGGTAGAACGGAGAGTGGCAAGACTTATACAAGACAACAGAAGGGCAACAGTGCAGTGTCAGATTCCTCGCATCACCTTTCAACATCTCGTGAAGTCACGGGTCGGCCCAACGAAGTCATCTCGTGGAGTCATCTCGTGGCCCAACAAAGTACTGATGGGGTGGTCATAATAATCTGGCCACTCAGTGTACTGTGGTACCTCGGTTCAGAAACTTAATTGGTTCCACGATTCCGGTCGCGAACTGAATTCGTTGCGAACCGAATCAAATTTTCCCATAAGGTTCGATGTAAATAAGGTTAATCCGTTCTGACCCCTACGAACGTGGTTGCGAACCGATTTTGGTCGCGAACCGATTTTAGTTGCGAACAGAGTAAAATTTTCCCATAGTTTTCAATGTAAATAAGGTTAATCCGTTCTGAACCATATGAAAAAAAATGTTTAACCACAAAAATATGAAACAGTAAAATACAGTATGAAGAGTGAACACTAACCATTCTTGGGGCAACTACTGGCGTGGAGGACAGGAATGTGGCTGGGGAGGAGATTATTGTTTGGATGGAGAGTCCCCCTCCATAAGGACATCAGGGACATCTCCTTCAGGGGTTTCCTCTCTTCTTTGTCTCTTAGCTACAGGGTCAATTTTGGCAAAAAAAATCTGTCTATGTCACTTGTTTTTTCCTGCGGTGCAAAACTCTCCAGAAATGAGACCACGTTGTCATTCATCAGATTCAGGACTCTGTTCGTCACAGTTATGTTGGGCTGGTGCTTCTCAAAGAAATCCTGGCACTCATTCCATTTTTCCATAATGGATTTTATAACATCACTGCTAACCTCCTTCCTGCCTTCCTCTTCCTCAGAGGAAGGCTCCTCAACAAGCACCTTCTGCTGCTCCCTCTGGAGTTCAGCAAGTTCTTGCGTCAGCTCCTCCTTATGGTCCTCAACAAGCTTTTCAATGTCTGCACCATTGATGTCCAGACCCATAGTCTTGCACATGGACACAATCTCCTCCACTACCTGTGCATCAGACTCTTCCGTTTCACGTTCATTGAGACATTCTGGCCACAGTTTCCTCCAGGCTGAGTTTAAGGTCCGATACGTGACATCTTCCCAGGCTTCGTCAATGAGGTTGATGCAGTGGAGGACATTGAAATGTTTCTTCCAGAATGCTTTCAGAGTCAAGGACGTCTCTTCAGTGACATTAAAAAACCTGGTGAAGAGCACCTTTGTGTACAGCTTCTTGAAGTTGCAGATCACTTGCTGGTTCATTATATAGTAAAACAAATAAAAACCCCTGTGGTGATTAAATACCACCAAAAGCAAGCTTTATCTGTCCCCAAAAAATAGTATAAAATTAATTTCAGTACAGCGTTGCATGACGGAATAAACATCAGTCAAAGTACTGCAGCGCTGAATACTGAAAAATGGCCTGGACAGGAAGGGGATATAAATACTCCGGTCAGCAAGTGGTGTGATGTTGGGGAGCTCACAGAGCACTCACACAGCGTTTTTCCATTAAGGAAAATCTTTATTGGTCTTTCAACAGCAGATACTCAGGGAAGCTCAACATGCAATAGCTTGTCTTCAGCAGAATATATATATTGGCTCACCAATCACCGAGTTGTGCCATGCACTCACGGTGTCCCAGTCATTTAATAGTTCTCTCTTGCAGCACTGCTGCTCCGGCCTCAATCTTCAGGGCCACTGTCTGGTTCCCCCAGACAATCTCAATAACTTGCCAATCCTCACCATAGGCTTCACAAACCTGCAGCACCCTGCTGCACGGCCTCCACACTGACTCCTGGGTGGAGCTCTTCTGTCTCCCTCAATACATCCCAGCACCCTCTTCATGAGGGATGTACACAGGTGCACAATTAGGTGCTGGTCACTACTAACCCATGGACCCAGGACTGGAGAATTCGTCCCACCCAGAGCTCTAAGAAATCTCCTGGCTCCAGGATCCCAACTAGGATCCAGAAAACAAGGAAAGGACTGAAATGGCAGTTCTTTCCTGGTACAAGTACTTTCTTCCTGGAGCCACTCAGCTCCTCTTGCTGAGAATCCTGATTTCACTTTGAGGCAACATAACACAGTGGTATTGCCACGCAATGCCACAGTGGTTAATACACACTCCAAGTGTGGAACTTTGTTCTTTATATCAGCTTGTGCCACAACCATATGGAAATGTAAAATTACAAATTATTCTGTGCTCCTACCACTAAAACACTAAAAAACCGAATAATCAGCTTTGATAAAAGTGAAATACCACCTTAAAAACTGTATGAACAAAGCTGCACTGTTCCTTAACAGAAAGACAAAAACAAAATATAAAAAAAGTGAATATGCGAATAAATATTGTTAATGGTAACAAATAATAACATATTTCTGTTGCAATATTTTTATTACATTTTTACAGTGGTACATTTAATATAAAACTTTCTGACATTTCCACGGAAACAATCTCATGGAGGAGAGTAACAGATATACAACGGTTGTAGGGTTGCACAGATACCAAGTACAGTACTCGGTACGAGTACATGTACCGATACTTTTGAGCTCCAAGACTAGACTAGAGAAAAATTCAAAAGTTAGGAGGGAGCTGTCATTTGTAAGGAGCACACGGTGATCCCGGGATTTGTACATCTCTGTTTTAATGTATGATTTTGTTTTTATACGTATAAATAAAGGGATGCACAGATACCAGTTTTGCGAGTACGAGTACTGGTACTTGCCGAGTACTTACAAGTACGAGTACTGATACATTTTTGTTGTCATGTGACAGTTTTTCTAAAACAATACAGACTAATGATTTCAGGACAGTGGTGGAGGGCCAGAGCCAGGTCCCAGCTGCAACCGCTGCAACCCTGGTAGTTCTCATGAAAATGCCAAGTATCTGAACTGGTACTCGAAAAGTATCTGTGCATCCCTAAACGGTTGTATACAAAAGTATTTTCAAGTGTTACATTTGCATTCCAGTTCCTCTTAGCACCTTAACCTCTGCGTACTAGGCGGATCAAAGCAGAATGGGTGTCATTGCCTATTAGGGGACGTAGACAGATGTATTATGGATTGTCAGAAAAGGGTGATCAACTCAGTGGGGATGGGGGAAGACAGAATAGGGTAGAGTGGGGTGGGGGGATAGGAGAGGGGAAGGATCAACATCAGTATTATTGATCACTTTTGATTAAACAGGGAACTCCTTGTCGGACCATCGATCAGTTCTTATACAGCAGGACCAATTCACCACCTTCCCATTATCCTTCCTGGCCCTATATCATTGTGCGTGTCTATATACCCCTAAAGCTGGTTGGATCCATATTAGGGTGTTGGTGGAGGATCCAAGGTTCCCAGATGAGTAGGAACTTGGCTTGTGAATCTTCCAGGATACTAGTCAGCCTTTCATTTAACATGTTATCTAACCTATGAGTGAACTCCATATATGTGATTTGTTGCTTTTTCCAGTTGCCTGCCAGGGTGAGTTTAGCTGCAAGGAAAATAAAATGTGATAGCGCCCGTTGCGAGTTATGTAGTTCCGGGATGGGCAAGTGGAAAGGAGCCTGTTGAAGGTTTCTAGGGACGTGCTTGTGGAACAAGGCAGCGTGTAGTCTATATATTCTGATCCAAAATCGGGTAGCAATAGGGCATCGCCCCCAGATGTGAATCATATCGCCAGGTTCCCGGCAACCCCAGTAACAATCTCCTGATGAATTAGGATATATATACGTGCGAGTCTAGCTGGGACCATGTACCACTTCATTATCACTTTGTACGCCACTTCGGCGTTCGTAACATTCCGTGAGCATGGAATCGAAAGCCCTCTGCAGGTCTAAGGACAGTAGGAAACCTGGTATATTTCGAGATTTGAGCACATGAACCAGGTGAATTATTTTCCGAACGTTATCCCCCGCTTGCCTACCGGGAATGAATCCCACCTGGTCTCTATGGACAATATAAGGGAGGATGAGGTTAATACGAGTTGCCAATATTTTCGTTAGAATTTTAATGTCAATGTTTAGCAATTAAATGGGTCTGTAATTACTGGGATTTAGATGGTCTCTGTCGGGTTTGGGTATCATTGATACATACGCCAAGAGGGATGATGGGTGCAAAGTCAGACCAGTCTTAAGGGAGTTAAACATCAGGACCAACTTAGGGGCTAACAGTGGTGCAAGTTTTTTGTAGTACAAAGCGGAGTAGCCGCCGGGGCCGGGTGCTTTTGGAGGGTTTGAGATGTTTGATAGCGGTCAGAACTTCCTCTATGATGGGAGTAAACCGGTCCGGTAAGGTATTTAACTTATTGGCTAGTAGAGAGCCCGGTTTGTTAGCTCTTGAATAAAATGTATGTTTAGCCCACCGTAGGGTTTTATCAGATTGCTGGTCCAGCAAAAGGTTTAGCTCAGCTTTGACCGTATTCAGTCGAGCCAGGAGCGTGCGTTCGAACCTATCTTTAAGGGCCTGATCCAGTACTCCCATTTCTGACTGTAGTTCGGCTATCTTGTGCAGCCTTTCTTTCTTGCGGCGGGAGGCAAGTTCTATCAGGTGCCCACGCATCGTAACTTTGTGTGCCTCCCACAGGGTCACAGGTGACTGGACCGAGTCTTCATTAAGTTCAAAGTATTGTCTCGCGCATGTTTCTATATGGAACATGTTGTCTACAGTGGACAATAGGGAGTCATTTTCCAGTTCCCCCGGCCTTGAGTGCCGCCCTCCAGTTGAAATTGTATGATGTTAGGGGCATGGTCAGACCATGGGATTGCCTTTATATTGGCCGACAGAAAGCATTGGTTTGTGAAAATATGATCAATTCTGCAATAGATTTGGTGAGGGTTGGAAAAGTAGGTGTAGTCTTTAGTGGTGGGGTTCAGTTCTCTCCATACATCCACTAAATGATGATCATTTAAGAGGGTTGTCAAGGAAGAATTGTTCGTATGGGGTGCCGATGTTAGAATGGGGGTAGTTACCTTGTTAGTTTTATCTATGTGGGGGAGTACTACCATGTTAGTATCGCCAGCTAAAAATAGCAGGCCTTTTGGTATGGTGTTGAACTACTTGAAATAGGTGCAAAAGGAATTTAAGTTGGTGCGTATTTGGGGTATAATAGGTGACGAAGGTAACCGCCACATCAAAGAGAGTGCCGAGTAGGAGGATATAGCGACCTGTAGGGTCAGCTATTTGTTTGTGGCAAATAAAGGGAAATGTTTTCCTAAAGGCCACCAATACCCCTCTCTTTTTTTCAGTGAAATTGGCATGGTAAAATTGGGGGTAGTTTTTATGGAGGAAGTGTGGGCAGGAAGTCATGGAAAATCTAGTCTCCTGCAGGCAGATTACATCTGCATGGCAAGAGGAGAAATATGAGAAAGCTTTATGTCGTTTGGAAGGGGAATTCAGCCCTTGAACATTGTGTGAAATTAATGCAAACTTACTAGCCATAGTAGGATGGTAAGTGGGACGATGCTTGTGGTTTCAGCCGCACACCACAGTAGGGGTAGATGGGGAGGTCAGCGTGGTCTGGTGGGAGAACCGGCTTGATGAGGTGGATGTTGATCCAAGAGAGATGTAGGGGTGGGAGGGGAGAAAACCTTCAGGGTAAGAGAGAATACAGGTTAAAACAAAAAAGGGATTAACATTAAAGAACAATAATAGTAGCCGTCCTTGAGGATCGGTCTAACAGGCAACGGAACCGCGACTATCCGCCCCGTTGCTTGCCATGTGGAGGGGTATTGCCACCGATCCCCATGGAAAGCGATAGCTCCTTGGTTATTACTACCTGAATAAAGACAATTACTACAACCAGCAGCAAGAGCATCAAAATTAGACATCAACGGAGTCTAAACAATAAGCAGGCGCTTCAACATGCCTGAACCAAAGTGTATTTGAAGGGCAGCTGAGGGTGGTGGTATCACGGTACCCCTGTCAAGTAGGTGCGCAGCGGGTACTCGCCCAGGTGGTAAGGGCAGGAGCATCAGTGTCTTCAAATGACAACCTCAGCTGCCCCTCAGCACCTGCAGTAAGTATCAGGGTGACGGCCCAGTGGCCAACTTGGATGTGGATAAACTGTGTGGAGATGATAGGAAAAACTGGAACCAGGTGGACCTCATGTCATCAGGTCGGATACGTAGGAAATAGATTTTCCCTCTGCTGCTTCTGTGGAGAGGTTCGCTTCCTTTGTTGCCTCTCCCAAATTGGGCTTTGTGGGACTGTAGGACGCTTCTCCTTCTGCGATGAGGTGGGCATTTGCGAGGGGGGCAATAGAGACAATTCTGCGAGTATCTTGCGGAGGTCATCGGGTGTAGAGGCTGCAAATGATTTCCCATCCCGGTTGAAAAGCGCCTTAAAGGGTAACCCCCAGCGGTATGGGATATTTTGCGCTCGGAGCACTTCCAGCAGAGGTTTCGGCTCTCTCCGCCGTTGGAGTGTGGTCGGAGAAAGGTCAGCATATATTTGATACGGGTGACCTTGGAAAAGTAGGTCTCGTTGTCCCCTGGCGGCAGACAAAATGGCCTCCTTCGTCTTGTAGTAAGTGAATTTGATGATTATGTCCCTGGGAGGGCCATCACGGCGTCTTTGTGTCAGGGCCCTATGTATGCGATCGAACTCCAGTCGATCAATGGGGATAGATGGAACCAGTTCCTGGAAGAGAGCCGTGGCTGAGGAAGTCAAATCCTCCATGAATTCAGGTAGGCCTCTAAGCCACAGATTGCCACTGTCACGGTCTGCGACCGGGGCACACAAAATGACCAAAAGTAGCGTGCAAAAAAGGGTGTCTGTGCGGTAACAGGGGCGCACTAGAGGCGCAGGTTCTAAGAAGGGCCATGTGTTCGACAGAGCCTCTAATGGTGAGGATGATTGGCTGCTGGACACCTTCCAGGTTGCGGCCCTCTAGCATGCCCACACAGACATAAAGATTAGTTGCAGCACCGAGGTGCTGGATGCATCAGCAGACAGGGTTGAAGCATATACACAGCCACACGAGTAGGCACAGGTGCAAGGACTCACTTGAAGAAGCTGATGATCAATCCAATGCAGGACGTACAGGATCTCGCTGTGAGGAAGAGGGAATCCAGACTCACAGGAGACAAGGTAGGTGGTGGGCAACCGCAGGGATTACAGAGGCAAGAAATAAACAGGAAGTCCGACTGGGTGAAAAGACACGTTGCTCGAACGGCACGGAACAAGTGAGCTGGACTTTTAATGGAGAGGTTCAGAGTGGATTGGCAGGAAGCCAAGCAGCTCAGACAGGAGGTAAAACCCGGCGCCGGATCCACACACAGGGAAGTGTGACAGCCACGCCTGGCAGGTTTTCCAGGTCTTCCAGCTTGTCTAGTGCAACCCCCAGCGGTTGAGAGACCGAGTCAAATTCCCTCTCCTGTGATTCAACAATCGTGATCACATTATCCATCTTGGTTTCAAGAAGATCCGTGCGGGTGCCTATCTCTTTAATTTCACTAGATAGCACTGCTGCTAGCTTGTCGACCAGAGTCAGCTCAGTCTGCAGCATTGTGCGGAATTTGTCCAGTAAGGCCATGTCCCTGACACTCACTGGGTTTTCTGCAGGGGTCAGGGGCATGCTATCGAGGGATGAGGAGTCGAATACCTCAGGTGTGGGAGCCGGAGAGGCCAGCGGGTCCTCGTGGTGAGTTGCGTCCGCCATCTTGGGTCCCCGCCGGCAACGCATGAATTGCGGCTCTTTCTGCCTTTTCGAGACTCCAGAGGTGGACGAGTGATGTGCCAGAGTTCTCCGGTGTCTGGCTGGTCGGTCAGGTAGGCTTATGGTGGCTGTTGTTCCCTATCCGGGAGATCGGTGGAGCGGAGCTCACTCAACCAGCGGCCATCTTGGTCGGCAGCTCGCCACGCCCCTCTATAATAACATATTTCTATATAATATCTATCCCAATTTCTTTCACAAAACTTTTTTTTTTCAAAATACACAAAACAGCGACAGGATTCCTTCAAGCATTAACCAATGCAGCGGCGGCTCCTTTTTCATAACTAAAGTACGTGATACACAATACATAGTCAATAAACTCAGGTAGGAATCGTACAGTACAGCATATAGCTAAATTAAGGTTCACACTACAGCTTAAGCTGGCCATACACCTATAGATTTTCTATGGTCAGATGGAATAGGTGCAACAGATTCCTCCATCTACACTTAACTGTGTGAATGGAGGAATCTCCCACTGGGCCAAGTTTCAGTATCTTGCTAGTCGGCCTCTCTGGCTGTCAAAATACCTGAACAATTTTATGGGATGCAGGCATTGTTCAGGTGTTTTGAGAGCCAGCGGGGCCGACTAGCAAGATACTGAAGCTTGGCCCAATGGGAGATTCTACACATTTTAGCGTAGATGGAAGAACCTGTTGCACTTTTTCCATCTGACCATTGAAAATCTGCAGAACATCTATAAGTGTATGGCCAGCTTTAGACTTCCCCGACCCACCAAGCCTCACAGTATCAGTTGCAAACCTGTAACCTAGAAAACAGTGGGGGAAACTCCGGGAATAAAAAAAAATCAATAATCTTGCTTCTTCCTTGCTCCAGTACAGGTGACCTAAGTCCCCAAAAACCGGGTATATTCAAGTCTTAAAATGTCTGACAACGTGAGGGACACGAAGGAGAAAGTAAGAGCAAAAAGAAAAAAAAGGGAAAGGGTCAGGCGAGGTACTCCTCCGAGAAAAAAAATGTATTCCACCCATATTCCCCATATACCCACCGTAAGGTAGGGCTAAGGGGACACTAATGCTGGGTCAAAATGTTAGGTGCCTGCATAAGAGATCCACGTGCTCCAGGTCTGCTCAAATGTCTTATAAGCATCAGCTGCAATAGCCATCAGCTTTACTTTAAACATAGTGCCAGTAATCCGAGTCTTAATTTCCAGAAAACTCAGAGCAGGAGACCTCTATGATCGGGTTACAGTTTGTTTAGTTGCCACAAACATATGGATGGCCAATACTTGTTGTCGCTTCGACACTTAGAGTATCGGTTTGTGCAACAATGCTTCCCTGGCATTTTTCTTGATTACACCCCAAAACTGTGTTGACCAAAGCATTAACCCAGATCCAAAGCCATTTAACTCTAAGGCAATTCCACCAGATATGGTTCATAGTACCTGCAAGTGAAGCAACCAGGAAAGCAAGAGGGAGAATAATTTGGGATTTTCGTATGTAAACTGGCCAGAGTGTAATACAAGTACAGTACTTTGTAGGAATTCTCCAATGCTAGGATATTTGTAGAGGAAGAGGCAATGCCCTGCCAAATCGCAGACCAATATTCCTCTGTAATGGTTGATCCAATATCTGCTGCCCATTCTAGCCTAATACAGCGTCTCCCCTCTAGAAAAATTGGTCCACAGTGATTGTTGTATCAAGGTAATCAGGCCTGGGGCATGGGGCTCTCTGCGACATCGCTGTTCAAAAAGAGTAAGAGAATAGGGAGGAGGGTGAGAGCAAAGCAACGATAGCACATAATGACGTAGTTTTAGGTATCAAAACATTTCAGAAAGTGGTACATTGTGGGTAGGCGCATGAGCGAATTCCCCCATCAGTGAGAAGGGAGTGAACATCATGGAGACCTGCTGTTGTCCAACCAGAGAACTGCTCTGGATCATCCATACTAGGAGGAAATAAGGGGCATCGAAGTAAAGATAGCAAAGGGAGATGAGGAGAAAGCAGATGGCTGGAATATTTAACTGAGTCCCAAATCTTTAGGGTATGGGAAATGATGGGGGCTTAAACCTGAGGGGCAGGTTTGACACCATTAGAGGATGTCAGTCTACCACATCCTGGAGGACCCACAATGGTGTATCACATTGATTCGACAATCGCTCCAGAGGGGCAATTTGCGGAGCTTTGTAGTAATTGCTCAAGTTGGGAACACCCAGGCCCCCTTGCAGCTTTGAGCGAAAGAGAACCTTTTCATTAACCCTCGGACGAGAGAACCTCCAATAAATTGTA
This sequence comes from Nanorana parkeri, assembly GCF_000935625.1. Lineage (NCBI taxonomy): Eukaryota > Metazoa > Chordata > Amphibia > Anura > Dicroglossidae > Nanorana > Nanorana parkeri. The sequence continues at coordinate 42,591 of NW_017309578.1, forward strand.
GGACATCCCTCTGAAGAATGGGTGAAGGGTGCCAGGATGTGAGCTGGCACCCTGACTGGCAGAACCCTGAGGACATACAACAATTTCGGTTTAAAGGTGCATTGTCTACCTATCCAGGAAATCCTGAAAGTTTTCAACTCAAGAAAGAGTTGTTTAAGCTGACGAAGAAGCCCAGGGTAATTCGCTTGGTAAAGAGAGCTGTAGGATGAAACCAGGTTGATCCCCCAAATAAGGGAGGGTACATGTCCAGGTAAAAAGAAAATTTTGTTGCAAATGTAACATTGAACGAAGAACGCAACACGTTCAGTGCCAATGATTTTGTGGTATTTACCCTCAGTCCTGAAATGTTGGCAAACAACGCCAACATTTCCAACAGATTAGGCAAGTGACTGTGAGAGGGGAAATTAGAATGTCATCTGCAAACAGAGACATTTTATGTGAATGACCTGCTAGTTCCACTCCTTGATGTTGAGATTAGCTTTAATACAAAGAGCAAAGGGCTCCAATGCCAATATAAAGAGAACCGGTGACAGGACAGCCCTGGCGAGTACCCCTAGCAATGGGAAAATAGGAAGAACTAAAGCCCTGGTGTTTAATTGAAGCCTTAGGATTAGAATAGACTGCCCGGATCAAGGCCAGGAATCCCCCCACTTCTCCAAGGTTGCAAACAAATAAGACCAAGAGTTTAAGTCGATTGCATTTTGTATATCCAAGGATAATAGGAACATTTCGAGCTTCCTTGTACTAGCCAGATGGCACAAAGTGAGAACCCTCTGAATATCGTCCGAAGCCTGTTGGTGAGGGACAAAGCCCACCTAGTCTTTGCGCCTCAACACTTTTTTGGGCCAACTGATAAACAAAGTCAGGATCTTGGTCAAGACCTTAACATCGACATTGATCAGAGAAATGGGTCTAAAATGTTTTTTCTTTATTGGTTTTGGCAACATGACCCCGTTAGCTGTGATCATGTCTAAATCCAAACGGCCCGATTGTTTTAAGCAAATTGAACAGGGCCGTGAGATGGGGGACCAGGATATCCTAGAATTTCTTATAAAAAAATAGCTGAAAAGTCATCAGACGCCGTCCGTTTACCCGATTTCAAACTTCGTATGGCAAGGTGGACCTCCTCTTCTCTGATATCAGCCTCCATGGATTCTCTACATTAGCGCGGAAGGGAAAGAAAGGAAACCATTTCCAAAAAAGAGGAAATTTGGGCTTGAGATGGAGGCACAGGCTCTGAATATAATCTGGCAAGATGATGTCTGGATTCGTCCAAAACATTAACTGGGTTACTAGTGATAGTATTAAGTTTGGTTTTCAAAGTGATAGGAGGAGGGGTGGGATTAAACATACAAAGCTTCCTGGCTAACATAGTATCTGGCTTATTGGCCTTAGCATAAATCTTCTGGTTAGGCTAGTGGAACGTTCGATCAGCATCTGCAGCAAGACATAAGTTAAGATCGCTACGGACATAAGGATGGATGCTGAGTTAGAAGGGGGTAAATTGAGCAGAAGCTAAGTCCAGAGCCGCTTCCAATTCCTGGAGACGTTGGGAGCGTAACTTCTTATGCCTACTAGCAATATGAATAATATGTCCCCTTATGACTGTTTTGTAAGCTGCCCATAAGGTAGGCGACAATGTCACTGAGCCCTTGTTAGGCCTAAAATATTCAGTTGTGGCATCATGAAGGTCAGAAAGGACAACAAGGCATGAAAGGAGAGATTAGTTTAAGAACCAAGGTGCTGATCCAGAACAAGATAGTAAAGAATTAAATGCAATAACAGGGCCATGATCATTTCAAGGAGTTGAACCTATGTCTGCTGTGTCAACTCGTGGAAGAGAGCACCGCAAGGTAAGTTTATGGTATAATCTGGAGTGGGAATTGTGAGGATGAGAATAGAAAGTAAAATCCTTTTGTAAGTGGATGGAGTTCTCTCCACATATCTACCAGATTGTGATGATCCAATAGAGCTCGGAGAGTCGTGGATTCAGCCTGTGATGAAGAGGGATCCCAGGGGGATTTATCTAGTTTGGGGTTAAGTACCCCATACCACATAACTGAACCATGCCCTTAGAGTGAGCAGCAGGGAGGGACAAAAGATGAGAAAAGAAGAGCATTTGTTTAGTATGAGGAGCATAATAAGTAAGAATAGTGATATCTGAATCATGAAGAGGGCCTTGTAAAAGCAGATATCTAACAGCTGGATCCGAGATTTGCTTGATATACTGAAAAGGGGTGTTTCTGTGAAATGCAACCAGGACTCCTCTATTTAGTGGAAGAAGTCAATCAAAACACTTGTGGATACTAGGCATCAAAATATTTAGGATGAGAAGATGCTGAAAAATGGGTTTCCTGCAGGCAAACAAAGTTAATCCAACGGGAGCTGAGGAAGCAAAAAATCTTGACCCACTTCTGAGCATTCATACCCTGAACATTCAGGGACAGCCATGTGAGAGGCATCAAGCAATGAGATTAGGGTTTCCGGAGGATACCAAGAGAAAGGAGGAGGAAAACCCCGTCCGACCCTGAAATGAATAGAAAACGGTAGGTGAGAAAAAGAGAGGACACAAGAGTGGGAAAAGAGTGAATAGAGGAAAACAGAAGCTACAGGAGAAGATGTGGGGATAGACTACAATGCAGTTAAAACAGCTGAGTTCTCTGACTAAGCCTAACAGAGATACAATCAGCTAGGACATTGAACTGCCTGGTCGACCACACATAAAAACACAACATTGTTATGGAGGTTGAAAAATGCTAAAATGCCTAGGGGGAGCAGGAAATTGGCCATCCTTGAAACCAACAGATATCTCCAATGTAGGACAAGTATATCCTGAAATAAGGATAGCATTTGTGACTAACTTGGGATGACAAGTTCCAGTCCAGATAGTCATACAACAGTAAAGGGGACAGATCCGAATCCCACTGTGAGCCAACGCCATCCAAGAGGCAATATGCCCATGGGCTCAAACCAACCTGGATCGCCTACTAAACAAAACCCGGTGACCTGAAAAGTACCTAGACAGATAACTTCTGCACCCACTCTTACTGGGGGATGAAAATTGTCGTAGGACTGGGTAAAAGTGTAATAGGAAAAGGAACAAAAACAGTCACAGTGGGCCTTGGATCACTCCCTAGGTATCCATAAGTATACATTCTGCCTTTGCTAGGCCAGAGAAAAATGAGTAAAAAAACCCATAAAAACAATAAGAATAATGACTTGCAGCACAATGGGGACAGCAGGCAGCACCCAGAATCCCTTACTTTGAGATAGACCGGTAAATAGAGACTATACCCGCTTCTTCAATCAGGAGCTAGAAACAAATCATCCCCAATTAGTGGATCATCAGCAGGAATTCCGACTGGCCAGCCACCATTACAAGTAAGAAATCTATAATCGGGATAAGCAAAGCTATATTAACTTCAGGTAAGGCATGGAAAACAAGTAGTGTACTAAAGTCCAAGGTTAAGTAAATCATAGCAACAAGGGCAATAAGGTGAATAAACAGCAGACTATGCAAACATGGAATTACTCCTCCATCTTCAGGAGACCTGAAAACGCTGGGATTTCAGGCGGTGAGAAAATAAAAATGCGGATATAGACTTCACAGGCCCAAACGCACGAGGGACTACAGACGATCGAGAGTCCTGTGATGATTCGTAATCCATCGGTGGAAGGTCAAAGTCCAGCTCTTGGAATATCATGCAGTAACTACGTGAAGTAGTAGCTTGGAATTGGTGGTTCTTCCATGAGAAAAAACGTTTTGAAGGGAAACCCCCAGCAATAGGTTACATGACGTTGCTGTTGTATTTTCAGGAATGGTTTCAGGGCTCTCCTCCTGAGTATAGTAACCAGAGAGATATCTGCAAACTGGAAAGCGTTACCCTGAAAAGAAAGTTTGTGTTTTTTCCTGAGCTGCAGCTAGAAGATGATGTTTGGTCTTAAAGAAATGTATTTTCTCTATAATGTCCTGAGGGGGGCATCCTGAGGTTTACTTCCAAGCGCCTGGTGAATTCTTTGAAACTCAAGGCGGTCCTGAGGGATATCGGGGGTTGAGGGGGGGCTAGATCCTGGAACTAGGCCAAACTGTACCAGTAAGATCTCGGATATGCTCCGGCAGGCCTCCTATTCGAAGATTCCGCAGCAAGCTCTGTTTTCGGCGTCGTCCCGTTTATCCTGCAACGCTTGAATGTCTCTTTTTTAGGGTTTCCACTAAAGTTTCCTGGCCCTCCAGGACGGTTGTTACATCGTCCATACGTTGTTCCAGCACCATGGTGCGGCCACCAATGTCCCAAATCTCTTTCAAGAGATCTTCCAATAGCTTCTTAGTGGCCGACGATAATTCTTCCGGACGACAGATCTGATGCTGGTGGCCAGCATCAGAAGAGCCGAAGAAAACAAGGTTTGGCTATCCACCGTGCTATCCAAATCCTCAGATGTTGCCGGGGCCATCTTGGGCCTCGTGGTCTGTGTTTTTGGATCCACTCTGGGACGCTGTTTAGAGTTGGCAAGCGGGCTCATGGTGCGTAATGGGGGAAGGAACCGTGGGTACTCAGTCAATAACACGTCCGATATAATTATAATGTCCGTGGGGAGCTCAGACGACCAGGCAGTGCTGCGGAGCTAAGCTAACGCGCATCCATGTTCTCTTGCTGCACACATGCGCACCCCCCCCTCATCTATCTCCATTTCATGGAAAATACAATACATATTAAATTATTTACATATAAAAGTTCATAAATCAATTTCACAATAAAATGCTTCAAATTTTAAGTGATACGTGCTCCTAGTGATTCAAATGTTCAATCAGATATTTTCAACGATGTGTCTCCAAAAAAACCATCGACCATCAAGTCCATCAATATTCATTCCCCTCCGCAAACGCCACTAGTGCCAACTATTTCCAACTGCACTCACCAGAGTGAATAGACCATATATAAAAAAAAGGTAAAATATCGCTACGTGATGTCATGTATAACTTTTGTATCAGGAGAGATGTGATAACATTACAAACTAATGACTGTGCTGCATTTATATCTCCAAGAAGTACCACTGATTCATGTGGAGATTATTTATATCGGGGGAACTAAGTGAAATAGGATTTACTTGTAGTTATTGAGTAAGAGCATGTCATTTATACAAATTTGTGCTTGTGTGGAGGAGTACAAGCAATGTCCATCAGCCAAATTGAGACATAATCTGTCGTTTGGATAAAATTCTAGAATAGATTGAACAATTTGATAATTTCTTAAGCATGCAACTTTAGACACAAAACCCTAGCACTTTTTAAATTCTTTATTATCCCCATATAGTTAGTGTTACATATGATTTCTATGAGTGGTAATGTGATTCAGTGCACATCCTGTGTTATGTACTGTATATGCTCCTCGAACAACCGTTTATGGGGGAATGTTGTTTTGCAACATATGGGCAAGTTGTTTGTTAGCCCAGATTCTGGGTCTAGAGGACCAACTGTCAACACTCGAGTATTAACAGCTTGGAGGGGGGTTTGGACCTTAGCCATTAGGTTCTGGCATAGGCCAGCATAAAGGAAGGAGGTGATATGGAAGTACAGGATTTAGAGGTAGGTAGCTGGGTTACAGTTAGAGGGAAAAGTGTTAGGGCCTGTTCACACCATCTCCAGACCAAAGCACCACGACGCATGAAAATACAAGCAAAACCAATTTTAGGAAAACACAAACGCATCAAAAACATGCATGCATGCATATGCAGAAACGCATCCAAATCTGGTCTGGAGAGAGTGTGAGCAAAGCCTTAGAGAGGCTAGACCTGAGTTAATAAACCCAAATATATATGCCCGATCCATGATATTGGGGATATCAGTTCAAGGGTAGCAGTGCAGGAGCAGAATACCTCCTGTAGCAACCAGGTGAAAGACTGTTCCAGTTTGGATTGGAGCAGGTGCAAAGACAAGACGAGACAGATACTGGTGGTAGGGGAATCAATTATTAGAACAGACAGACTAAACTGTTACTGGTACTGTGATGCCCAAACTGTCTGCTGTTTAACAGGTGCTCTGATTTGACATACTGTGGATCAGGTTGACAGATTGTTGGGTGGGACTGGAAACACCAAGCTTTTATGGTATACATTAATAACATTGACAGATATAGAGGGAGTGTCCTAAAATGATTTCAGGGACTTCAGTAACGAGCTTAAATAAAGCTTTCTTCCTGTGCTAGGAGTCACACCAGAGAGGCAACGGGAGCTTTAGGGAGCTGAAGAAGTAGCTGAGAAACTAGTGTAAGAATAAGGGTTTTGGGTTCATGGAGAACTGGGCTGCCATTTCCTTCGGCTACAGGCTCTACTGTAGGGACGGATTGCATCTAAATGCATCTCTGTTGGGGGGAGAAAATGGCTAGGTTGGAGTAGCTTTTAAACTAGTGGAGTATTAAAACAACCTTAAAGTGCACAGTTGCCAGATCGCTTCTACGGGCCGATAAAGTCGACGCCCAACACCCTCGCCGTGTTTCCCGGGCCCCACTGCCCCTCCTGCGATCCCAGGACCAGCATGTCGGGTGGTGGCGGAAAGCTGGGGAGGAGATCGGCGACCGGATGCACACAATGTTTAACTTTGGCATGCTGGGTATATATTTACTCGTTGCAACCTTATCTTTTATATTTTATAAAACAGAGGGTTTTATATTGTGTTTTGGGGCTCTAAATTTAACTTAAGTGCATTTTTCACAAAAGTTTGGTGTTTGATAATAAGTTGCGCTAATGTCGTGCAACAAAAAAATTACAACTTCCACCATTTTATTCTACAGGGTCTTGGCTTTTTAGAAAATATATGTTGGGGGTTTGAAGTAATTTTCTGGCCTAAAATGTGGATTATAACACGTAAGCAAAAAACTAAAAAAAGGCCTTGCTCCTTAAGGGGTTAAACAATTTGTACATTAATATTATGTCCCTCCTTTTCCAGAGTGTGCAAGTTTTAATGTTTGCAATCCTTCATAGCTTTTGTCCTCTATCCCCTTTATTAGTTTTGTCACCCTTCTGTAGACTCTCTCCAGCTCAAGGACATCCTTTCTGTGGATCGGTGACCAAAATAAACCACATACTCAAGATTAGGCCGGACCAGGGTTTTGTAAAGGGGCAGAATTTTTAGATTTGTCTTTACAATACATTCCCCTCTTTTTTTTTTTTTTTTTTATAATACTTACCTTTCCACCAGTTAGTGAGTCAAATCTTTGCTCACTTAAAGGGATGCTGGTATCCAACATTTTATGGTGTGTTGGATACCTAGTTCCCTGCTGGGGGCTACTGTTCCTACTCTATTACTACTCTGTCCTGTAGTGACTGTTTTATTTATTCATATTTATTATTCTATTGGGGCATGGGGCATTTTAAGCCAACTTACTGCTTGTTAAGAAGATGAAGATAAATATTTGAATGGCCAAAGCCTGGCCACAGTTACTTTGAAAACAGATTTAGAAATATTCACTTGTGTACCTTTAATCTTTGTAGATGTATAACTTCCCACTGGCATTGCCTACATTAATCAGCCTAGTCAGTGAGGCCTTTTGGGTCATCCCCTGTGCTTGCTGCAACATTTGTAGTGCTCTAGGGTTGTTCAGCCAAAAAACGGAGCTATGGTGATAACATGTTGTTTGTTTGTACACCACTAAAAATGTTTAATGCTCTATACAGAATTGGATAAACTGGCTTTGTCTGTGTTACTTAGTTGTATGGTTCTGTTTACAGGAAACCCCGTTTAACCAGAACTCAAAGTGCCTTCTCTCCAGTTTCCTTCAGTCCTCTCTTCACTGGTAAGTGGTAACCTAGCAATTTTTGTGACAGTAAAAGTCTATAAGGTTACTGTTACACACAACGTGCTATCGCTCTTTTACAGGTGAAACAGTATCACTTGTGGATGTAGACATTTCTCACCGAGGATCATGCTCTACCCACCCACCAACTCCACCTCCACCTCCTCGCAGGAGTCTCAGCCTTTTAGGTGATGCATCTCCTTTACCTCTATAAGGGAAACTTATCTAAACAAAATCTCAGGGACATACCTAGAGTCACTTCGTTGTACTTGCTTCCATGTTGCTAGGATGCATGTGTACATTACGCCATGTTGTTTTTGCTATTTAATATGAAGGGGTTTTATTGCAGATGACATTGGAGGCATACAACCAGCATCTGTTCTAGTGGGCCCCATGACCTCCTCTCTGCAGTCCTTCCCCCTGCCCCCTCCACCACCACCACATGCTCCAGGTCAGTATTAAACACACAATGAAAATAAAATTATTTAAAAATATGCAAACCATTATAGCTCTAATAATTTGTAATTTTTGGCTTTTACTAGGACACAGTTCAACTACTTTTGTATTATTTACTATTTATTGAAGTCGATGAAAACCACATCTGAATGGCATTACATTACTACAGCTCTGTGTATCATAAACAACTGCTGTTATTTTTGTCATCCATTTTGCATTTCAATTTTGTTGATCTTCTTTAACTTCTTTGCAGCCACTTCTGTCCACAAGCATGCACTCCAGCCATGGTTGTATTGCATATTTCAGGGCAAATTACCTAATTGTGACAACAGTAGACTAAAACTGTGTAGTTTTTTTAATTGAAACTGCCATTTGTAAACTATTGGAAGACTGTATGACAGAGTGGCAACAGGAACTTAGTTGACAGACAGCGACAGAGTGCTGTCACTGTATAACAGGAAATTTGAGAACAATGACCTTTATGCAGTATTATATGGTAGTATTTTAGTGAAAGCTGCAAAATATTTTACTTTTATTGAAAATTACTTTTGAAATTACTTTAGCACTTATATGATAATTTAGTGACTGGTTTTGCATTTACATTAGAAAACCGGTTATTTTACCCCCTATAGACAATAAAATTGTGTATACAGTATATAATCCAAAATCTAACAAAAGGTTACAAACTTTTTTTAAACAATATCTACAGTGTTTTCTACAAATATATTGGGGAGAATATATTTACTTATTCATGAAAAAATTGTTTGTTGCATAGATCAAAATGTCATGCAAACATTAAAGTTTTATCTCTGTTTTGCGCTTTTTCACAGTGTTCTTGCGATATATTCATGTTTGTAACTCACTGCACATGTTTTGCGAGATTTTGCATAATTTCTCAACTGCACAGTATGTGTGTCCAGCATTTGCAGCATTAAAAACCCTCCAAACTGTCACACATTGTAGAAGTCCTGAGCACTTCTTAAAGTCTCAGAAAGATAACTCAGCTTCATACAGCAACTTCATTCCCCTCTGTCTTGATAGTGTTCTGTAAAGTTTATTTAACCACACAGTAAGGATATTCAGTGGAAAACTGTGTCAGTCACTAATCATGTTGTCTCTAAGCATCTAATCCAGTGTCTTGGAGATGTTTTTTTTGTTTAAAACTCTGTGCTCTTGAAAAACTCCTTGTTGGGGGCAGAGTTTGTTGCATGTGTGATGTGTGTCATCTAGTAAGGAAGGACAGTCCATTGGAGTATTGAGGGTGAGTGACTAAAGCTGGCCATACACTTGTAGTTTTTTCTCATTTAGTCCCGCAGGCTGAATGAAAATAAAGTTTCATTCTCAATTCCCCCCATCATGCTTAACTCCAGCTGTAGAAATGTATACATACATTTGCATACATTGGCTTAGCTTGGCTCAATGTAAATCCTCCTTGGCAGGGCCACAGGGATGCCGTAATACACTGTATTAGCTGCAACAGTGTCTAATGGTACCCATACACCTTACGATTATCGGACGAAACGATTTTCATACGACGGCCCCATCCTGCCCCGATTATCGAAAGGTTCAATCAGAGATAGTTAAAAAAAAACACCTGGACGACTTGCGGTAATTGACCGCAATTATTTTCGTTTGCGCATGCAATCGTACGACTTTTGACGGACGGAAACGCCACCAACCATGCGAACATCATACGATCGACCAAAGTTTTAAAACATGCTTGACTGTCAAAAGTCGTACGATTGTACAGTACTATTGGTCGGGCACTCTATTCACACGTTACGATTGTCGTACGAAAAGTCGATCACATACAATTATCGGACGATAATCGTAAGGTGTATGGGCACCTTTACAGTGATTTTTGTCTTCCCCCTCTGCTGTTAAAACACAGCACGTCGTTCACTTGGCACAGCATCCATTATTTTCTCCATAAATACTAGGAATAATACTAGAGGTTGCCTGAATGGCTGCTGTGCTGAGTGATGGAACTACTGTGTTTTAACTAGGGATGTCCCGATACCGATGCTAGCATCGGAATCAGGCCCGATACAAGGCATTTTGACAAGTACTTGTACTTGTCAAAATACCCCGATGCCTAGCGCCGAAGCTTGCGCTGTTTTTTTTTTTTCTTACTTACCTCGCAGAGCGTCGTAATTTAGGTGGCCGGAGACTGCCAGATGACCCCGCTTGGAGCACCGCCCACCGGAGCAGCAGTGACGCGACGCTCGGCGAGGTAAGTAAGGAAGGAAAAAAACCCGCAGCGGCGAGTCAGCGCGCTGGTCCGGCGAGAGGAGCTACAGGTGGGATTCTAATTTAGCTGGCAGGCACCTCTGAGCCAGCTAAATTAGGACCCCCACCTGGAGCTCCTCCCACTGGACCAGCGCTGTGCTCTCTCCGGCACAGTGAGTGAGGGCAAGGGGGGAGAGGGTACACTATTATGCTGCAAAGTTTATTTGTAAATGTATTCTCTGCACTGTATTCGATGTATTAGCAGTACATACTCTATATGTGCTACATATAGAGTACACACTGCTCATACAGTACAGTGCAGACAATACATTTACAATTATCCTCTGCTAACATGAATGGATTAAATGATCCATATGTAGCCCTGTACTATGGATCATTTAATCCATTCATGTTAGCAGAGGATAATTGTAAATGTATTGTTGCAGGCACTCAATATGTACAAGTACTATATACGACATATAGCATGCACTGCAACAATAGATTTACAATTATCCTCTGCTAATATGAATGGGTTAAATGATCCATAGTACATGATATGCCAGTACAACTACATGTTATGTACTATGGATCATGATTTAACCTATTCATGTTAGGAGGGGAGAATTGTAATTCTATTACTGCAGTGTAGCAATGCAGAATTTTATATCTATATGTACTGTACATATACAGCACAAATGTCCCGTACATTGCAGCAATAGATTTACAATGATCCCCTGCTAACATGAATGGATTAAATGTTCCGTAGTACAACTACATGTTATGTACTATTATGTACTGCGGATCATGATTTAACCTATTCATGTTAGCAGGGCAGAATTGTGAGCGCCTCCCACAAGCTGAGCACAGAGATGCGATGAAGCGATCATGCCCAGCGCCGACTACAAGAGGTACCTTGTGAGGCAACAGGGATCGGCGTGAAACTGTGAGTGAGGGAAGCTGGGACGGGGCTGGCTGCAAATTTATTGCTATAGTGTACTGGACGTGTGTACTGTATATGTATTACATATATACAGCATACACCTCCACTACACTCCAGCAATAGAGTTACAATTCTTCGCTGCTAACATGAATAGGTTAAATCATGATCCATAGTACATAACATGTAGTTGTACTATGGATCATTTAAAGTCACCTGTCCCTTTAATTAAAAGTATCGGTAATTGGTATCGGCAAGTACATGAGGGGAAGTACTTGCACTTGGGCCTGAAAAAGTGGCATCGGGACATCCCTAGTTTTAACCCTTTCATTGCCAACAACATATGCCATATGTCGCTGGCAGCGAGCCCCTCTAAACAGACTCCTGGCGGCTATAGTCATTGGGACTCTGTTAACTAGAGGTGCACCGAAAAACGAAAAAGAATGTGAGACCGAAACCGAAAATGTTTTTTATTCTAACTTTTTCAAATGTTTTTAAATATTTTATTTATTTTTTATAAACTTTTAAATTTTGTTATTTCATTTGTATTTATTTATTCATTCGTTTTTATTAAATATTTTCATTTTTTACTTTTAGGGGCTTCGGGGACATATTGGGGGTCTAAACAGAGCCCTGATATTTCCCTTGTAACCACTTGCCGTCCGCCCGTTGTAAAAAAACGGACGGACGGCACTGTAGCATTGGCGGGTTGCCGTCGAAAGAGATTGAGGACTTCATGTCCTCAACCTCTTTTTCTGCAGCCCCTGTTATACAGGTGAAACTCGAATAATTAGAATATCGTGCAAAGTTCATTTATTTCACTAATGCAACTTAAAAGGTGAAACTAATATATGAGATAGACTCATTACATGCAAAGCAAGATAATTCAAACCGTGATTTGTCATAATTGTGATGATTATGGCTCACAGCTCATGAAAACCCCAAGAACCCCAAATCCACAATCTCAGAAAATTAGAATATTACATGCAATCAATAAAACAAGGATTGTACATAGAACAATATTGGACCTCTGAAAAGTGCAAGCATGCATATGTACTCAGTACTTGGTTTGGGCCCCTTTTGCAGCACTTACTGCAATTACTTTTGCATGATATTCTAATTATTCGAGGTTCACCTGTAAATGAACAGGTATCCTCTATACTGAGTGTTCCTGTTCATTCATAACTTGAGGACAGAGTGTGTTTACTATAACCACAATCATGAATGAACAGGAAGTGATGTAGATCACTCCCATTCATTCATAATTGAGGATATTTTCAGTTCCAGATCATGTAAAAAAACAGCAGCAAGCCCTATTTTTCCTGCTGTGGAACGCATGCAAACGCATTAAAAAATGAATGCAAGCACCCGGGTACAAAAACTCTCCTGAGCGGTGCGGGGAGGAAAGTTGCCGGCTGCTCACAGTGCTTTCCTCCTGCAGTGCTCGGCTGCCTGTCACAGTTTCTCTCCTCTCGCTGGAACGCAGAGCAGTGCCCAGCGGGGAGGAGAGAAAGAACGGATGCACCGCTATATCGGCCAGAAAATGGCACTTTCGGCATTTTGCCAAAAGTGCCATTTTCGGCCGATATGTTTAGGCGGCCAATAACCGGTGCATCTCTACTGTTAACCACTTGCCGTCCGCCTGCTGTAAACAAACTGATGGGCGGCGAGTATTTTTTTTTCCTGCTCGTGCACTAGAGCTGCAGCTAACGATTATTTTCAAAATCGATTAGTTAGCCGATTATTAAGTTCGATTAATCGGAGCACGCTCCCTGACAGGTGTAAACAGTCGGTAACGGCTGTTACACAGACAAGCCATTGGCGGCTCTATAGCTGTCCGATCGCTGGTATGTGCTGCCCTGCAGCGCCATTGCCTTCCATCCCCGGCTCCACTGTCCCCTCTGTGGGCCCAGGACCGGCTCGGCAGCTTGTCAGGAGGAAGATGGGAGGGACGTAGATCAGCATTATCCTCCTACTGATCTCCTCTCCGATGTCTGAATGCGGAAGTGATGTGTATTACATCACTTCAACATTCAGCTGTCATTTCTTTGGCTGCTATAGCAAGAGAAGAATCAGGTGAAGCATATCTCTGCTTCATCAGCTTCTTTGGGGGTCCCAAGGTGACATTGGGGGTCTTAGAGACCACTAATGTCTCTAAAGAGGACCTGTCAGTTTGCCTGTGCTATCTCATGGGGAATTGTTAGCCCGCTATGTGATAGCAATAACATTTAAGCATAAAAAAAGTCACATGTAAAAAAAAAACAAAACACCTCCAAAAGTCCCCCACTCCCACATAAATGAACATATAAACATAAATATGCGTCGGGTGTGCCAACGCGTGGAAACGACAATTGCTCTGCACATGTTACATATCGCTGCGAATGTCGGAGTGCGAGCAATAATTTTAGGGCTGTTAATCACTGATAACACTGAACTGATGAGCGATAAAAGCTTTTAAAGCGTCACCTATGGCAAATTTAGTGAATTGTAGTTTTTTTGCGGTTTCGCAGGCGCGCACAATTTTAAAGCTTGACATGTTTGGTGTCTTTTTACCCCATCTTTTATATTTTACCCAAAAATTGGGTAATAATAAATGTTTCAATTTAATATTTGGGAAACGTGTATTTTTTTGGGGTAATTTTTCCTTTTAATATAGCAAAAAATAAAAACTCCAGTGGTGATTAAATACAATAAAAAGAAAGCTCCATCTGCCCCCCCCCAAAAATCGTATAAAATTAATTTCAGTACAGCATGACTGAATAAATGTCAGTCAAAGTACTGCAGCGCTGAATAATGGCTTGGACAGGAAGGGGTTTAACACTCTGGTCTTTAAGTGGAAATGCCGACTGTCAGTTTTACACTGGAAGCAATTCTGGCGGCTGAGCTGCTGCCAAATCGCTTCCAGGGGCTGGTGTAGAGTGCCCCATCCCCCCGTCTGATATCCCTGCCTTACTTCCCAGGCCCCGCTGCCCCTCCTGCAGGCCCGGGACCGGCATCACTAGTGTCGGTGGGTAGAGGGGAGGGAGACCAGCAAAAATCTGTTCGCCGATTTCCTCCACACTGAATGGAACCGGAAGCGGCGCCGATTGCATCACTTCCGGTTCCTCAGCAGCCATTCCCCGGCTAGAGAAGCCAGGGAAGAATCTATTCAAGCCAAATCTGCGCTTGAATTGCTTCTTTGAAGTGGAAAGGTGACACTATGGGTCTAATAGACTCCTAATGTCATCTTAAAGAGAAATGTATCACATAGGGGCATGTAAGTAAAAAAAAAAAGTAAAATAAATTTAAAAATACAAAAAAAAGAGGTCAAGTGCACAGCCCCTGTGAATGTGTGCATACTAACATAAACATGCGTTTGGTGTGCCTACCTAAAAAAACCTATGAAAAAGATGATTGTGCTACGCGCAGGGCCGGCGCTAGCGCAAGGCAAGATGGGCACTTGCCTTACGGCGCCAGGGAACAGGGCGGAAAAGTCGCCCAATCGAGACCAGACTCAGTGTGTGGGCAGCGGGCTGCGGGCGGGCGGCATCTGAAAGAAGAGTCCCCGGCCGCAGCGGCGCTGACCTCTGCAGTCACGTCTCAGAGACTCAGTGACACTCTCCTTGGGTACGTCATTGAGTGACGTAAGTCGCCTCGCCCCTGGTTCCCCTGGCCGCTCAGCCGTGAAGGACAGGTGCGAGGGCTGCAGGAGGCGGAGCAACGGATGGACCGGACCAGCAGGCAGTGTGGCGTCATTCTGGAGGAGACGGCGACCTGTTGAGGGACTCGGGAGCCGCCGTCCGGTGCACACATTTTGAAGTTGATGCTGGCCTGTGTTGGCGGAGCGAGCGGGGACACAGACAGCTGCATTCTGCCGCTGAACCCCTTACCTCCACTGATGTCCAAGGACAGGTGCGAGGGCTGCAGGAGGCGGAGCAACGGATGGGCCGGACCAGCAGGCAGTGTGGCGGCAGTGGCATCTTTCTGGAAGCGACGGCGACCTGTTGAGGGACTCGGGAGCCGCCGTCCGGTGCACACATTTTGAAGTTGGAACCGACCGAGCGAGGAGGCGATTTCACCCTCTCAGTCTTGGTGACCCACGGTCGGACTCGAATCGGGAATCGGGAATTGGATCGGGAGCTGGCTGAAGGGAGCGGTATGTAATTTAACAAAGACAAAGTGCACGTGGTATGCTGCATTGTATTGTATTATTTTGTATTGTATTGTGCATTGTATATACAGTATATTGTATTGTGTATTGGCAATACACAATACAATATGCAATGCACAATACAGTATTGTATTGTGCATTGTATAATATA